>NC_083338.1:72044506-72346937 GCF_019175385.1 Lycium barbarum
TTTAAGAACTTAACCTATACGGCTATTTGAAACAAAAGTAGGCGAAGATTTGAGAACGTCATCTTTTAAGCAAAAAATAAGCTCTTTAACTTTTTTAGAAGACTATACAAAGGCAAAATGAATTATAGAAAGATTTACTTCAAAGTAGAAATGGGTTAATCTTTTAGCTCATATAAAACTCGGTTTTGCTTGCCAAAAAAAACTTCCCGGTAAAACTTTAAGTTTGAAAATTTATCCCAAAAAAATAATGTTCAATGATTCTCAAGCTCTGATTTATGTCAAAAGAATTCTAAAAAAATGATCCAGTGATACGAAAAATATTTCATTTGATTACTTTTTCCATGGTTTGCATCTCTACATTAGAACTTAGATAGTTATTTGTTAAAAGGAAAAATAAAGTTCAACGGACACTTATTTAACGATTAGCATTTCTAAACCATGATGAAGTAGAAAATAAACTTTTAATTATCTCAAAGGAAGCTGCCCAGGTTCAAAAGTCAGTTTGCAACAAGCTTAAAATTGAACCACGTCTTCTTCTTTTATGCAATACTACCAGTGAAATAAAAAAAGCCTACCAATATATACCTAAATTCTCAAAACATTGAAAACATTTTAAATATTATAAAGGACTTCTAAAAAAAACTACCGGTTTCCCCTTATATCAACTATTATTTCTAAGTTAATACCAGTATTGGTCCTATGCTCAATATTAAGAGGATCACGTTAGAAACATTACTAAAATTGCAAGGTTATGACCGAGTCAAATAAAAGAGAAGTAAGATAGAGGATTCCCCTGCTCCCATTTCATTTTTCAATTCGGATGGGAGAGGGTGAGGAACTGAATAATGAGGGATGATAACTTCGTTATCCCTTTTTGACTCCGTTCGAATGCATAGAGTGATAGATACTTGACAGGGTGAAATGCAAGTTTTCCTTGATCTAACGGGAATATCGAGTCTCGTTTGAGACTCCTCGCAACTCCGGATGTCATGCAAAAGAAGAAACCAAAAAAACAAAAAGAGAATTAGGGCAACGACATGATTTTCTAATAGAAAAGATTTTAAAATCGACAACAAACGTAAATAAAATACAGTAAAAGTCACTTAACTACAACATGTTGAACCAAACTTTCACAAGTATTTTATATCTCAAGCATGCTGAAAAAATATGTGATTAAAAACAGATTATGCAACTCGATCTCAACCAAAGTATTCCTATTTTCAGAAAATAAGCTCTTCCTCCTTCATGATTTAATGTCATATCCATTTAATTCTTTAGGAGTGCATATGAACTCATCATCCATTCATAATTCAAACCAAACAGAGCTTGTTCTTTTATTCCGAAAAGAAAACATATAAGGCAAGCTGGAGAAGGAGATATGTTTGAATATTTTAGACTAGAGAGGACATTATGTACTCATATGAGCACTCTCCTTATCCGGTACTCTAACAGCTAATTAACCATTAATCAATAAAACTAATGATGCGATAATCAAGTCATCATTTTGCTAACATTGACAATGGATCAATAGCAGCAGCTAACAACAGACAAGCTAGTCACATAGCTGATTACTGATAACTAAACCGCCTATGCGCCAAAGCAGAGAAACAAATCTGACCCTGTCACGACCGACTAGGGGGCCGCGACGAGCACCCGGTGCTAGCCCACCCAGGCACCCTCTTAGCTTACTCTTATGCTTACATATAGGTGAGCCACATAATTATACATACATTTCCATTCATTCGTCAAACTAGTCCCAACGGACGACATTACTATTATATCATAATTGGCATCTATGCCACATTAATGTACATAGGCCAACGTGGCCGACAAAATGACATACAACATATAGGCTGAAAAGGCCAGACATATCTATACATATATACACGTGACTACGAGCCTCTAAAAGAGTATGACATATCACATGAGCGGGACAGGACCCTGCTATGCCCATAAATATGTACACAAAAGAATGAGTACCCAAGAGCTATGGCCTCGAAGGAAGTGGAGCTCTGCTATGTAATCTATGAATAAACAGCTATGGATCAAGTCTGTCTCCCTGTGCACCTGCGGGCATGACGCAGCGTCCACAAACAAAAGGATGTCAGTACGAAGAATGTACTGAGTATGTAAAGCATGATCAACATCGATATATAAGCATAATGAACAACATATGAAATAGCATAGGAGGGGGAGACAATAATATCATCATCATGACACTTACTTTCCTTTCATAGGAACTTTCCATTTCTCATACGTATTTGTATACATACATCCTCATCTGTGTTCCATAATAGTACTCGTACCATACTTGTGCCCGTATTCGTATACATGTCCTTATTCGTATTCATGTACATAGTCTTATCACATTCATATTCATTTTATATACATAGTCATTTAATATACATAGCATTTACATATCATACCCGACCTCATAGGATCGGTGTTTCATACATAGCATTTATATAGCATACTCGACCTCATAAGATCGGTGTTTCATATACATACTTGGCCAACCGAGGCTCAAGGTTACTCATACCTGGCCCTACCAAGGCTTCAGGGTTATCCGTACTATCTGCAGAGGTGTGCGCGCGTTTCGTAATCGTATACATACTTTATACATATTCATATAAATATATTCTACCCGGCGTATAAGCTCGGGGTTTCATTATAGCCCTTCATAGGCACGTATAAGTATAATAGCCCGTAGGCACCTTTAGCATCATTATTATTATCATTATCATTACTATCATCATCATCATCGTTACTTCTATATCATAGGCTTACTCGTCGTATGAGGTGCGTAGTACAATCGTAGTACATATCAAGGATCGTGAGCTTATGAGCTCGAAATATCAATTATTTGAAGGCAACATACTCATATAGAGGATTTAAGAAATTGGCCAAGAACCATGCCTTATGAAAGAAGGGTTAGCCATACATACCTTTTCGTCGAACTATTCTACACTCGCATGTTCCCTTCCAATGCTAGCATTTATACCTTCATTAATATCATAACAATGGCCATTAGTCAATCACATTATCCACATTATCTAGATTCCTCAATTTGCCTCTAATTCACCCACATTCATGGTCATAACACCCAACTTCGTCCATTCTTCTAAAGTTTCTAGTTCATGATCTTAATACCATTTATAACACATTCATATCACAACACAACAACATTCATAATTCAATTCAAATTATTTCTCAAAATGTCACTATTCATCCTTCATGACCTAGTTGACTATATTTTCTACAATCCATGTATTTTAATTCTCCAATACCTTAAACATCATGTAAATATCATGAATCATACCTTAGAAGTTGTAGGAGCAAGGTTTAGTTGATAATACTCCACCTTGAGAAAGTTTTTCTCCATTTGGATTTCTTGACTTGGATGATCTTTGATGATTTCCTTACTCTTGATTCCCTTATTTAATGTGGTTGATCCTCAAATATCCTTGAAAACTTGTATAATAATAGTAGAGAGAGTTTTAGAGAGAGGTGGTGTGATGTAGAAATGAAATAGAATAATTCTTGGTCCCTTTATTTAATGACTTGTAAAATCTGAGCTGAGGTGAACAGTGGTCGTAAACTGAGTTTACGACCACGTCTTCCACTTTACGGACCGTCCATTCCGATCGTCTTTAACCATTCCAAAACCAGAAGCTTAGACTGCAACCATGGTGATTTACGATCTTGGTTTACGGGCCGTAAATCACTTTACTGTCCGTAAACCTTGTCGTATTTTACCATTTCCTCCACTGGCAGAAAATTGAAGCTCTGCATGGCAGTTTACGACCTGCTAGTTTACGGACCGTATACCAATTTACGGTCTGTCCTAGCACTTTACGACCACTTGGCAGTTGCAAATCTGCAACTTCCCATAATTCGTAGACTTCTCATTTTTAATCACCCACTTCCATGCACATGCATTGCTCACCTTTATATCTTATCTTAACTTAGCCAACTTTCTCGTCTTACGTCGGATTCCTTTGAAATCTCGCCTAAGGTCATCAAATGCCATTTCTTACTCATGGAACATCATGCACTAGTACTCATCACTAGTTCATTCACTTGCGTACCAACGAAAAATTTTCCGAGGTGTAACATTCTTCCCCCCTTAGGAACATTCGTCCTCGAATGTTAAAGTGTTCAGGAATTCTATAAAAATTTCACCAGCGTTTCCCCTATAATATGGCACTACCATCCTGCCACAGCAACCCATAATATCGATGCCACACAGGGCCACAACACAATAGCATAAAAATTTGGCCACACACAACCCAAAAGCATATAAAGGAAAGCATACATACCTTAGGATCTCGACGTCTCATCTTGGACTTCTTCCAAGGGCTGAAATAGATGTGGGTATTTGGATTGCATACTCTCTTCTGCTTCCCATGTAATTTCTTCTCGTTTACTGCTTCTCCATAGAACCTTAACTGAGGCCACCTCTTTGTTTCTAAGCCTCCGTACTTGCCTATCTAATATGGCAATGGGTACCTCTTCACAAGTCAATTTCTCTGTTACTTGCACATCATCTACTGGGACGATCCTAGTGGGATCTTGTTATGTCCCGTGTTTTTCGTATGATTGAAAATCGAGAAATAATTACGACTTGTGTGTTGTAAGGATATGATTTGATTTTTGTGAATATGACTATGTTGGTTATGAAATCTTTAATGTTAAGACATCGGGGAAGGCCGAGGGTAAATTTGGAATTTCGGAAATTTGTTTCGGGAATTACAAAACGGGACGTTTTATGAATTGGGCCAAGAAAAATATAACACAAATGAGGCCCAAGATTTCTTGAAGGGGCCGGCCAAAGGCCAAAGCCCAACCCATTTTTAATGTCATGTGTTGAGCACATGACTTATACAATTGGATATATATCACTTCACACTTAGAATTTATCAAGAAAAAAATCACATTTCCACTTTGACTCAAAAGAGAGCTCTCGGCCGAAGGAGAGAAAAGGAGAAAGAAAGATTTTCCAAGCTTTGTTGTTAAGCAAAAATTCTTGTTCTTCCCATAGTTGTGAAGTACTCAAGGCCCTCTTCAACGGGGTATAATTAGTTTGGCACAAGAACCTCGTTTGCGACAAGTCGGAAATTCAAGAAAAGGTAAGAATTTTGCCCCTCTAATGTTATAGAATTGGTATGAATGTGTTAATGATTGAGAATAGACGAGAATTTCGTAGTTTTTAATGTGTGTGAGAAACCGTGGGTGTATGTATACTTGGTGTTGTGGCCGTGTGCCCTAGGAGGAAGAAGGAATATGAATTTGATCTTGTTTAGTTGGCATAATGTGTTGTTGTGATCCTTGTGTCGTAAATGATTGATTGATGAATTAAATTGGCGTTGGAAAATGATTTCGGATATTATCGGAAAGCGTATACCTTTGGTATCATTATGTATATCATTGTATATTTAGGGTGCTAGAGACTTTAAATATGAATTTATAATGATGTTAATGAATTCGGAATGAAACGACGTGAGTTAGAATGTTCGTCGTGAATTTTTGATGTTTTGAAGAATTATGGAAAGTAATGGATTTTGGGGAAATTTCGTGTTTGGCTTGGATTGTAGTTAGGATGTGATTGTATAAGTTTGAATGAGGAAATGAATACAATTATGTAGATATAGAATTGGAGTTTTGGAAGTTTGAATGAAAGTTGCCAACTTAAGTAATAAAGTTGAACTTTGAACCTAGAGTGGTTTGATTATTGCTTGTGTTGTTTGTTGATGTGTGGGCTGTTGTTATTGATATATTTTGAGCCGAGCTAAGTCTCGGGGATGTTTGATTTATAGGGGAAATGCTGCCGAAATTTCGGTAAGCAAAAATGAAGTTAATGGCATTTTTAGCCTAAGAATCTCAATTGGTAACTTTGGCCATTTGCAGATTTCAGGCGAAACGGGACTGGACTTTTGGGAGAGCATACGACATCTGTGAGGTATGTAAAGTTCCCTACTCCTTCATTTGGCATGTCCTAGTATCCTAGGCGAATATTGGAACTTCCGGAGCATTTCTGCTCCTCGAAACCCGATCCACAGAAATGTTACTATTCATTCAATTCAATTGAAGCCTAAGGGCTCTATTTTGGCTAGAATGCCACCACTCGTCCGAAACCTATCGAAATGTGGTCGGGTAACCTAGAAACGATTATGTATGACCTTTGGCATTTAAATGTTTGTAAAAAAATATGTTCGCCACCTCACTTTGACTCGAGGTGGGCCCGCTACCCCGAAACGCCCTATTTCTCTCATTGGGCTATCTTTGTGAATGGAGTTGGATATACTACTTCTGATTTTTGGAACTTCCTCCTACGGGGTATGTTTTGAACATTACGATGCGCCAAGTTATGTTTTGAACTATACGTACTATTTTGGAAACGTTTTGTGAAATGAAACCTTATATCGACTAAGCATTCGATTATTTTGTACTATGGAACGATTTGTGAAACTATTATGTTTTGAAGACTATTTTGAAGTATGATTTGCATTTGTTTGCTCACGACTCCGCTCGTGCCTTATTATGACTTCGTTCACCGGTTCCCGGGCCGGTTTTGATTCGTGCGCCTTATGACAAATTCGGCCGTATACTGTGTTACGGTTCCCGAGGCTTCGCCATAGGGCCGGGTTCCGTTTGGAGTTATGCTGTGATATGGCTCGTGATGCGATACGCTCACCTATGATTATGTTTGTGTTCGGGGATGTACGGAGATTTGAAACCTTCTGGTGTTATGCTGTGTGTGGCGCCAGTGTCGGAGTGGCGACCACGTTCTTGAGCTTTGCATGATTTTCGCCTGCATTATGTATATGTATATGATTTGATACGGATTTTGACACTCCGGTTTGTTCTCTACTTTGTCTTTTGATTTACTTTCAGTTTGGTTCATATATCTGTACTCCGTGCTTTACATACTGAGTACATATTTCGTACTGACCCCCTCTCTTTGGGGGGCTGCGTTTCATGCCCACAGGTACAGAAGCTCGTTTAGGAGATCCTCCGGTTTAGGCTACCCATTCTGCTGTGTTGAAGCGCTCCCCTTGATCTGGAGCCTAACTTTTGGTACATACCCCCTGTTGTGTGTGCATTCTGTACATTTGACTATTTGGGTACGGCGGGGCCCTGTCTCGCCATCTGTCTTTGTTTTGAGTTCGTAGAGGCCTGTAGTCATATATGTGGGGCGAGGGTCCTATATATGTTTGTTCGATTTTGTTTTTTTGGTCTTAAAGCGGTCTGTTTGTTATGATGGCCCTAAATGGCCCTTATGCTTATATTTGCGCTTTTGACCGGCGATGGCCATTCCGCCGCTCAGTTTGTATTTGATATGACACTCTGATTTGTGCGACCGCTTAAGACATATTTTGATATAACCTATGTTTGCTATGATTTTGTAAAATTCTGAAATAAGTTTGGATTTGGTATCGAATATGCGATTTGGTCTGGGTACCCAGGTAGGGTGCCAGTCGCGGCCCACGGGGCTGGGTCGTGACAAAAGTGGTATCAGAGCAGTTTGTCCTCGGAATGTCTACAGGCCGTGTCTCGTAGAGTCTTGTTTATCGATGTGTTGTGCACCACATCTATAAACAGGAAGCTACAGGGCATTTAGGATGTTACCTTCTTTGGAATCTTAGATCGTGCGATAGAGCCAGCTATAGGAAGTGAATTCCCCTTTTTTCTCTAACCCTTGATTGCAGCTGGAGAGTGGTGTCGACGTAAGACAATGACTGCTGATATTGGAAGCTATATAATGATCTGGTAAGAAATGTTACGAAAGACGTATGCTGGGTAAGGTATTCTGAAGTACGATTAAGACATAAGGTCAAGCAGCGAAAAGAGAAATAAATATGAAAAGTGTAGCTGGAGCAGTCGAGTTGGGCATGTGAGGTAAGCCTCGGCATATTTATATTTTTGTTTGGAATTGTTAGCCCGTGTGGCTATGAGGTGATATGATGTGATATGTATGTACGTATATGTGGTGGCCCTGTGAGGCCCGGTTGGTATTTCCTGTGTACAGGTTTTGGGATAGTAAAAAATATAGAGGAACCTCTGCCCAAATTTTTCTAGAAATATGAAAAGGGAAATGGGATATAAATTTTTAACCTGTCTTGAAGGTCGATACCATTATGATAAACCTATTATGGTGGATTTAAAGGTACCCTCCGTGTTATTGGTAAGGAGCATTACCTTTAGCGGGAAAATTTTTATCTCAAGTAAATATGTACGAGTAGTAGATTCGTAATTTATTTGGAGGGACCAGAAATGTGTTCTAACCCCATTTTGTTTTAGCACAACCCATGTGAAGGGTAAAAATGTCCGACGAGCAAGGTTCCTCAAACTGAAAGAATACAAACCGTATGATAAGCAGTTGAGGATTTAGCGGTTCGCTCTCGGCTTAAGTATATAGATATGTATAACCGTGGGGGTAATTATGTGAATTAGGCATTTGATGATTTCGCGAAGTTCGTCGGACTCTAGTCTTTTTGTGCTGCTGGTTGGAAGATATCTTACAGTAACATTCTGTCAGTTTCTCTCGACTATTTGGAGACGAAATTTGTAGAATACGAATTTAGACTTGTGGACTGTCTGGAAGTACATATGTATGCATGGAGGTATATGTTGAGAATTTACAAGTAACGCCACGGTAGTCACCAAGTCAGAAAAAGTAATAGAATTCTCGTAGGTCGGGGTGGGACCCGCTACGGGGAAGTTTTGAAAAGTTGTTAAGACCCCGAATTGTCTTAAATTACGTGACAAAGGTCGTGAGTGGCGATCGACGAAATTATATTAGCCCTAACGCGTCAAAATGCGTGAAAGTTTCAGGGTTAAGCGTGCTCAAGCCAGAGCAATTCTGGGATGGGTGACCCCCCTGGGAAGTGATGCAAGATTTTTGCACAAGTGTAAATATGCTAGAGATAAATGAAAATTTGGGGTAATTTAAAGGAAAAGAGAATGTGTGGAGTAATTAGTGCCCTTGCAGGAGTCGCGCAGAACGAGGCGGACTAAATGGGCAAAAAAAAAAAAAAAAAAAAAGAAAAGGTACAACACCGCTTGGGAAATTGAGCGAATTTGAATAACAGTCAGAGACGTTCGTCAGTAAAGTATGAGTAAATATATCCATATGTGTGTATGTGTATGTGTATGTGTATGTGTATATGTGTGGGTGTATGATTTTCGTTTGGTGCCCATGTGGGATAAGATCCGAGTCCCGGCAACCAAGGTTGTGGTAGACGAAAGGTTTTGCTACACCGAATACGTGAAGCGAAGCGGGGGCGACGATCCGAATGTTGTCAAGGGATAGAAAATCCCCAATTGCATTATAACTTAGTTTGGGACGACGATGTCTGAAAGAGGAAATGAGTATGGAGGGTAGGAAAGATGAAAGATAATCAGTGTGAATAAGTGGGATCTTTGAAAGAGTTGATACGCGAGACGCAAGACAATTTGTGTGACAGCTTGGCGAATAAGTTTACAAATAAAGGGAAATTTTTCATGAATCATTGGAGCCTTAATAAGAGTGATTTGATCCTAATTCGGATTCTATCTGCTATACTTTTGCACTCCCGATTTTGATAAGGCTCTGTCTATTACGCCTCTTTGCTTCTGGCTTCGATTGTGTTCCCATTTGATACACCTTGCTACCTCTGGTTCTGAATTTGATTTTGGTTGAAATACCTCTGCATGATTAGTTCTGATTGCGAATCCGTCTGACACATCTCTGTATGTCTGACTCTGGATGCGAGCCTGTCTGATATGCCTCTGCACGTCTGATTTTGATCACGCGTTTGTCTGATACATCTCGGTATGTCTGATTCTGATTTCGACTCTGTCTGATACATTTGTGCCTGTCTGACTTTGGTCACGATTCTGTGTGATATAGTTCTGTACGGCTGATTCCGGTTTCGAATCTGTCCGATCTGATTCCGTACGTCTGACCCTGATTGTGAATCTGTCTGATAAATCTCCGGTATGTTCGTATGTGGATCTGTTTCGCCTTCTTAAGCGGCCCGTATGCTACTATGGCCAAGATGGCCCATGAGTTTGTACATGTGTGTGCATTTGGGCGATGTATATTCCGCCACCTTTATTATTTTGATATGACTGTTCTGCACGGGCGACTGCTTAAGATAAGTGTTCGATAAGTGTTTGTGTGACGTCTGTTGTTAATTTTCAGCTCGACCAACGTATGTTGAGTCTGAATGAGTCTGAATACGATGATCTGGTTGTGAGTTCGTTTGGGGTGACAGAATATTTCAGTGTGTTTGATTCTGATTACGAATTCGTCTGATACGCCTTGGTACGTCTGACTCCGACCTCATATTTGTCTGACATACTTCTGTACCTCTGATTTTGACAATGAGCCGTCTGCCATAGTCTAGTATGTCTGCCTCCGATTACGAGTTCGTTCGATATGCTGCCAGGCGTCCGGTCCTAGTTTTGAATCCGTGATGTAAAGTGTTTGGTATGATTTTGAATTCGTTGCTGTGAACTGTCCAGTATGAAGTGGGATTACGATAATGTGGTAGGGAACTCAGTAGTGTGATAAGGAATGACATTAGCTATGATGTCTGGAAAGCGTTTGTCCGTTACAGAAGATAGCGTGTGGGCCCTTAATAAAACAAAGGCCCAGTTTGAAATCTCGCCTGAAGGAGTATTATTATACGACGGCAGATTCTGTGTACCGGGCATTGCGGGCTTATGACGGTAGATTATGGGCGAGGCACTTCATGCACGGTATTCTGTTCGTCCTGGTTCCACTAAGATGTATCGGGATCTCAGCTGTTTGTATTGGTGGGACGGCATGAAGAAAGATATTGCCGAGTTTGTTAGTCAGTGCCCAAAATGCCAACAAGTTAAGATCGAGCATCAGAAGCCCGGTGGATTACTACAGGAGATGGAAATTCCAGCCTGGAAATGGGAGATGATTAATATGGACTTCATTGTTGGGTTGTCGCGTACTGTACGCAGGTACGACTCTATTTGGGTTATTGTGGACAGGCTGACGAACTCAGCCCATTTTCCTTCCGGTCCGGACTCTTTATTCGGCTGAGGATTATGCCAGATTATATATCAGAGGGATAGTCAGACTTCACGGAGTCCCTGTATTATTACTGACCGAGGTGCCCAGTTTACAGATAATTTCTGGAGGTCATTTCAGGAGGGATTAGGGACTCAGGTGAGCCTCAGTACAGCTTTTCATCCTCAGACTGACGGGCCTGCGTTATTGGTTTCAGGGGCAGCTGGGATGATCATGTGCCGCTTATAGAGTTTGCCTACAATAGCAGTTATCACTCCAGCATTCAGATGGCCCCGTACGAGGCCCTTTATGGCAGGAGATGTAGATCTCCTATTGGTTGGTTTGACGTCGGCGAGACTAAGTTGGTTGGGCCAAATGTGATCCAGGAAGCTGTAGATAAGGTGAAGTTTATTCGGGAGCGACTATTGGCTGCTCGGAGCCAACTGAAAGCTTATGCTGATAGACGACGTCGACCGTTGGAGTTTTAGATTGGCGACTGGGTATTCCTGAAGGTGTCGCCCATGAAGGGCGTTATGAGGTTTGGCAAGAAGGGTAAGTTGAGCCCGCGGTACATCGGGCCATACCAGATTGTTCGGAGGATAGGCGCAGTCGCCTACGAGCTACACTTGCCATCCGATTTGGAGGCCGTGCACCCGGTGTTTCATGTATCTATGTGGCGGAAGGGTAATGGTAATCTTTCCAGGATATTCCCAGTAGATGATCTTCAGGTGACGGAGCAGTTGTCTTATGACGAGCAGCCGGTGGCTATTCTGGATCGACAGGTGAGGAGATTGCGCACTAAGGAGGTGCCTTCTGTCAAAGTTCTATGGCGCAATAATAACCGGGAAGAGATGACTTGGGAGGCGGAGGATGAGATGAAGAAGCGATACCCCCATTTATTCCCTACGCCTCTTGTAATCTAGACTTTTGTATTTATTGTACCAATGAACGGATGGACCATGTGTGCTATTTATAAAAATGGTTTTCCCGTTATGTTTGTGAGTCTTCATAAGATTTATTTAACATTCGGGGACGAATGTTCTTAAGGGGGGGAGAATGTTATGTCCCGTGTTTTTCGTATGATTGAAAATCGAGAAATAATTACGACTTGTGTGTTGTAAGGATATGATTTGATTTTTGTGAATATGACTATGTTGGTTATGGAATCTTTAATGTTAAGACATCGGGGAAGGCCGACGGTAAATTTGGAATTTCGGAAATTTGTTTCGGGAATTACAAAACGGGACGTTTTATGAATTGGGCCAAGAAAAATATAACACAAATGAGGCCCAAGATTTCTTGAAGGGGCCGGCCAAAGGCCAAAGCCCAACCCATTTTTAATGTCATGTGTTGAGTACATGACTTATACAATTGGATATATATCACTTCACACTTAGAATTTATCAAGAAAAAAATCACATTTCCACTTTGACTCAAAAGAGAGCTCTCGGCCGAAGGAGAGAAAAGGAGAAAGAAAGATTTTCCAAGCTTTGTTGTTAAGCAAAAATTCTTGTTCTTCCCATAGTTGTGAAGTACTCAAGGCCCTCTTCAACGGGGTATAATTAGTTTGGCACAAGAACCTCGTTTGCGACAAGTCGGAAATTCAAGAAAAGGTAAGAATTTTGCCCCTCTAATGTTATAGAATTGGTATGAATGTGTTAATGATTGAGAATAGACGAGAATTTCGTAGTTTTTAATGTGTGTGCGAAACCGTGGGTGTATGTATACTTGGTGTTGTGGCCGTGTGCCCTAGGAGGAAGAAGGAATATGAATTTGATCTTGTTTAGTTGGCATAATGTGTTGTTGTGATCCTTGTGTCGTAAATGATTGATTGATGAAATAAATTGGCGTTGGAAAATGATTTCGAATATTATCGGAAAGCGTATACCTTTGGTATCATTATGTATATCATTGTATATTTAGGGTGCTAGAGACTTTAGATATGAATTTATAATGATGTTAATGAATTCGGAATGAAACGACGTGAGTTAGAATGTTCGTCGTGAATTTTTGATGTTTTGAAGAATTATGGAAAGTAATGGATTTTGGGGAAATTTCGTGTTTGGCTTGGATTGTAGTTAGGATGTGATTGTATAAGTTTGAATGAGGAAATGAATACAATTATGTAGATATAGAATTGGAGTTTTGGAAGTTTGAATGAAAGTTGCCAACTTAAGTAATAAAGTTGAACTTTGAACCTAGAGTGGTTTGATTATTGCTTGTGTTGTTTGTTGATGTGTGGGTTGTTGTTATTGATATATTTTGAGCCGAGCTAAGTCTCGGGGACGTTTGATTTATAGGGGAAATGCTGCCGAAATTCGGTAAGCAAAAATGAAGTTAATGGCATTTTTAGCCTAAGAATCTCAATTGGTAACTTTGGCCATTTGCAGATTTCAGGCGAAACGGGACTGGACTTTTGGGAGAGCATACGACATCTGTGAGGTATGTAAAGTTCCCTACTCCTTCATTTGGCATGTCCTAGTATCCTAGGCGAATATTGGAACTTCCGGAGCATTTCTGCTCCTCGAAACCCGATCCACAGAAATGTTACTATTCATTCAATTCAATTGAAGCCTAAGGGCTCTATTTTGGCTAGAATGCCACCACTCGTCCGAAACCTATCGAAATGTGGTCGGGTAACCTAGAAACGATTATGTATGACCTTTGGCATTTAAATGTTTGTAAAAAAATATGTTCGCCACCTCACTTTGACTCGAGGTGGGCCCGCCACCCCGAAACGCCCTATTTCTCTCATTGGGCTATCTTTGTGAATGGAGTTGGATATACTACTTCTGATTTTTGGAACTTCCTCCTACGGGGTATGTTTTGAACATTACGATGCGCCAAGTTATGTTTTGAACTATACGTACTATTTTGGAAACGTTTTGTGAAATGAAACCTTATATCGACTAAGTATTCGATTATTTTGTACTATGGAACGATTTGTGAAACTATTATGTTTTGAAGACTATTTTGAAGTATGATTTGCATTTGTTTGCTCACGACTCCGCTCGTGCCTTATTATGACTTCGTTCACCGGTTCCCGGGCCGGTTTTGATTCGTGCGCCTTATGACAAATTCGGCCGTATGCTGTGTTACGGTTCCCGAGGCTTCGCCATAGGGCCGGGTTCCGTTTGGAGTTATGCTGTGATATGGCTCGTGATGCGATACGCTCACCTATGATTATGTTTGTGTTCGGGGATGTACGGAGATTTGAAACCTTCTGGTGTTATGCTGTGTGTGGCGCCAGTGTCGGAGTGGCGACCACGTTCTTGAGCTTTGCATGTTTTTCGCCTGCATTATGTATATGTATATGATTTGATACGGATTTTGACACTCCGGTTTGTTCTCTACTTTGTCTTTTGATTTACTTTCAGTTTGGTTCATATATCTGTACTCCGTGCTTTACATACTCAGTACATATTTCGTACTGACCCCCTCTCTTTGGGGGGCTGCGTTTCATGCCCGCAGGTACAGAAGCTCGTTTGGGAGATCCTCCGGTTTAGGCTACCCATTCTGCTGTGTTGAAGCGCTCCCCTTGATCTGGAGCCTAACTTTTGGTACATACCCCCTGTTGTGTGTGCATTCTGTACATTTGACTATTTGGGTACGGCGGGGCCCTGTCTCGCCATCTGTCTTTGTTTTGAGTTCGTAGAGGCCTGTAGTCATATATGTGGGGCGAGGGTCCTATATATGTTTGTTCGATTTTGTTTTTTTGGTCTTAAAGCGGTCTGTTTGTTATGATGGCCCTAAATGGCCCTTATGCTTATATTTGCGCTTTTGACCGGCGATAGCCATTCCGCCGCTCAGTTTGTATTTGATATGACACTCTGATTTGTGCGACCGCTTAAGACATATTTTGATATAACCTATGTTTGCTATGATTTTGTAAAATTCTGAAATAAGTTTGGATTTGGTATCGAATATGCGATTTGGTCTGGGTACCCAGGTAGGGTGCCAGTCGCGGCCCACGGGGCTGGGTCGTGACAGATCTCCAACACATTTTCGAAGCATCGAGACGTGGAATACTGGATGGACTGACTCCAATTCCGGAGGTAGGTCTAGCTCATAGGACACTTTGCCTATCTTTCGTACAATTTCATATGGCCCAATATACCGGGGACTAAGTTTCCCCTTTTTTCCAAACCTGATAACGCCCTTCATCAGCGACACCTTCAAGAATACCCAATATTTAACTTCAAACTCCAAGTCTCTTCGACGATTATCCGCATAGGACTTTTGACGACTCTGAGCCGCTAACAACCGATCCTTTATGAGCTTAACTTTCTTTATGGCTTGCTGAACCAAGTCTGGACCTATCAACTGAGCCTCTCCTATTTCGAACCACCCAACCGGGGATCTACACCTCCGCCCATATAAGGCCTCATACGGTGCCATATGAATGCTAGAGTGATAACTATTATAGTAAGCGAATTCTATGAGTGGCAAATGATCATCCCAATTCCCTCCATAGTCTATCATACATGCTCGTAACATATCCTCCAGAGTCTGAATAGTACGTTCATCTTGCCCATCGGTCTATGGGTGAAATGTCGTGCTAAGGCGCACTTGGGTCCCTAAACCCTCTTGGAAAGACCTCCAAAACATAGTTGTAAAATGAGTCCCTCTATCGGAGATAATAGCCACTGGAACACCATGAAGTCTCACTATCTCTTTAAGGTAAAGTCTTGTATAATCTTCTGCCACATAGGTCGTTCTGACCGGTAAGAAATGAGCTGACTTGGTGAGTCTATCCACAATCACCCATATGGAATCATACTTACATCGGGAATAGGGTAACCCTGAAATGAAGTCCATATTAATCACCTCCCACTTCCAAGTTGGGATTTCTATAGCTTGCAACAATCCACCCGGCTTTTGGTGCTCGATCTTCACTTGTTGACAATTAGGACATTGAGCTACAAATTCCGCTATATCTTTATTCATCCCATTCCACCAATATGTATACTTAAGGTCGTGATACATTTTCGTCGCTCCGGGGTGAACAGAATAACGAGAACAGTGAGCTTCTCTCAAAATCTGGTGGCGTAAACTTGCCACATCAGGGACACATAATCTGCCTCGGCATCGGAGAACTCCGTCTCCTGAAATATCAAATGATGACTTCTCTTTATGAGGGAGTGTATCTCTGTACTGCATTAGCATGGGATCCTCATATTGTCGCTCCTTCACTTCGGTTACTAGCGACGAGACTGCAAAATTCTGAATAGTAGTTCCCTTGCTACCTTAGTCCATTACTCGGACTCCTAGGCTAGCTAGCTGCCGGAGCTCATGAGCCATCTCTCTCTTCTCTGGTCGTACATCACTTAGACTTCCCATCGATCTACGACTAAGAGCATCAGCCGCAACATTTGCCTTTCCGGGGTGATACAAAATCTCAACATCGTAGTCCTTTAGCAATTCTAACCATCATCGTTGTCGCGAATTCAACTCTTTCTGCTTGAAGATGTATTGAAGACTCTTATGATCTGTGTAAATATCCACGTGGACACCATACAAATAATGTCTCCATATCTTTAATGCATGAACCACCGCGGCCAATTATAGATCATGGGTAGGATAATTTTGCTCATGTTTTCGTAATTGCCTTGACGCATACGCAATCACTTTACCATGTTGCATCAATACACAGCCTAGCCAGACACCTGAAGCATCACAATAAACAACATATCCTTCTAATCCCTCTAGAAGTGTCAGAACTGGGGTAGAAGTCAATCTACCCTTTAACTCTTGGAAAATACGTTCGCAAGCATCTGTCCATTGAAACTTTGCCGATCTCTGGGTCAACTTTGTGAGTGGTGCGGAAATAGAAGAAAATCCCTCAACGAATCTCCTGTAATAACCTGCTAAGCCCAGAAAACTACGAACCTCCGTAGGAGTTGTGGGCCTTGGCCAAGTTTTCACGGCCTCAATCTTTTGACTATCCACTCGAATACCATCAGCTGCAACGATATGCCCTAAAAATGCCATTGAGTTCAACCAGAACTCACATTTGGAAAACTTTGCAAATAATTGTCGGCTTCGAAGAACTCCGAGGACAATACGCAAATGATCCGCGTGTTCTGCCTCGGATCTAGAATACACCAGGATATCGTCAATAAATACTATCACAAATAAATCCAGGAAAGGCATGAAGAAATTATTCATCAAATTCATAAACACCGCTGGCGCATTAGTTAGCCCAAATGACATTACCCGGAATTCAAAATGACCATATCTCGTTCTAAAAGCTGTCTTAGTTTCTCCCTAACTCTCACTTGATGATACCCGGACCTCAAATCGATCTTTGAAAACCATTTGGCACCTTGCAATTGATCAAACAAATCATCAATCCTCAGGAGAGGATATTTATTCTTAATCGTTACTTTATTCAATTGCCTATAATCAATGCACATTCTCAGGGAGCCATCTTTCTTTTGGACAAACAATACGGGTGCTCCCCACGGGGATGAACTAGGCCTAATGAAGCCTTTATCAAGCAGGTCTTTCAGTTGCTCCTTCAACTCTTTCAATTCTGCGGGTGCCATTCTATAAGGGGGAATAGATATAGGCTTAGTGCCTGGCAACACATCAATGGAAAAATCAATCTCCCGCTCGGGAGGAAGGCCTGGAAGCTCTTCCGGGAACACATCCCCAATGAACCTTCCCACACAGGGAACATCGTGGCACGGGTGGCCTTGACTGGCCTGAATCATCTCTAAACTGCGGTACTAAATAACTCGGACTCGACCCTGAACGAGCAGACCTATCAAATCTCTGGCCTGAAGACCGTGGAGGTGCACTGGTTATAGAATATCCTGAATGCCTGGGGAACTGCTGCCTGTGTCCACCTATGGACTCACTCATTGGGCCTGAAGATCTGGCCCTCTTGCTATGACCCCTATCCTGCTCACGCTCACTTCTCCGCTGTTGTAGTCCTTCTTCTAAGTTCTGAGCATGCGCCTGAATGCGTACAATATCCATGCCATCATGAAGGGACACACTCAAACATTTATCCATCAAGTGTGGCCCTAGGCCCTTTACAAATCAGTGTACCCGGTCACCCATATCCGCTACCATGGCCGAAGCATACCTAGCCAGGGAATTGAAACGGAGGCTATACTCTAGGGCACTCATACTACCTTGCCTCAAGTTCAAGAATTTATCAGCCCTAGCTCGACGAACTTCCGGAGGCATATAATGACGGAGAAAAGCATCAACGAACTCTTGCCATACCGTGGGAGGTGCATTGGCCCCCCGTGAAGCCATCCATACCGTATACCACTGGATCGAGACATCTCTCAATCTATATGGCGCTAGCTCTACCGTCTCGGTGTCTGAAGCATGTATCAATCGGAGCGTCCTCAACATACCATCGATAAAATCCTGAGGATCCTCCTCCGGCTTTGACCCAAAGAATTCCGGAGGGTTTAAAGTAATGAAGTCACGGGCCCTTGCACTAACGGCCCTATCACCATGCCCTGAACTTTGCCTCTGAGTCTGGGCCGCAACCAACTGAGTTAACAAATTAATGGCCTCTTTCAAATCTTGGCCAGAAGCATTCGGTGGAGGAGCTGGAGGTGCTGGAGCTGGGGCTGAGGCTCCCTCACGCTCCTCATAAATAGGCACGGTCTGGGAGGACTGAGATTGAGCCGCACTCTGGGACTAACTTGCCACTACTACCGGTGGCGGTGCTCTTTCGGCCTGCTTTTCTACCACCGTCTTGCCCTTTTGGGCCGCTGTAGCCTTTCTCTTTTTTTGGCATCTCTGAAATACACAACATACGATTAAAGAACAAGAATTTCTTACATCATAGTTCTATCGAACGATTCTTTTGAAGAAAGAAGGTCATTTATTCCTAAAATGTCTACAGCTTCCTGTTTATAAGTGTGGCGCGCAACAAACCCATAACCAAGACTCTACTAGACACGACCCGTGGACACACCCTAAGACTGAACTGCTCTGATACCACTTTTGTCACGACCCGACTAAGGGGCCGCGACGAGCACCCGGTGCTAGCCCACCCGCGCACCCTGTTAGCTTATTCTTATGCTTACATCTAGGTGAGCCACATAATTATACATACATTTCCATTCATTCGTCAAACTAGTCCCATTGGACGATATTATTATTATATCATAATTGGCATCTATGCCACATCAATGTACATGGGCCAACGTGGCCAACAAAATGACATACAACATATAGGTCGACAAGGCCAGACATATCTATACATATATACACGTGACTACGAGCCTCTAAGAGAGTATGACATATCACATGAGCGGGACAGGACCCCGCTATGCCCATAAATATGTACACAAAAGAATGAGTACCCAAGAGCTATGGCCCCGAAGGAAGTGGAGCTCTGCTATGTAATCTTTGAATAAGCAGCTATGGATCCAGTCTGTCTCCTTGTGCACCTGCGGGCATGACGCATCGTCCACAAACAAAAGGACGTCAGTACGAAGAATGTACTGAGTATGTAAAGCATGATCAACATGGATATATAAGCATAATGAACAACATATGAAATAGCATTGGAGGGGGAGACAATAATATCATCATCATGACACTTACTTTCCTTTCATAGGAACTTTCCATTTCTCACAGGTATTTGTATACATACATCCTCATCTGTGTTCCATAATAGTACTCGTACCATACTTGTGCCCGTATTCGTATACATGTCCTTATTCGTATTCATGTACATAGTCTTATCACATTCATATTCATTTTATATACATAGCCATTTCATATACATAAGATTTACATAGCATACCCGACCTCATAGGATCGGTGTTTCATGCATAGCATTTATATAGCATACCCGACCTCATAGGATCGGTGTTTCATATACATACTTGGCCAACCGAGGCTCAAGGTTACTCATACCTGGCCCTACCAAGGCTTCAGGGTTATCCGTACCATCTGCAGAGGTGTGCGCGCGTTTCGTAATCGTATACATATTTTATACATATTCATATACATATATTCTACCCGGCGTATAAGCTCGGGGTTTCATTATAGCCCTTCATAGGCACGTATAAGTATAATAGCCCGTAGTCACCTTTAGCATCATTATTATTATCATTATCATTACTATCATCATCATTATCGTTACTTCTATATCATAGGCTTACACGTCGTATGAGCTGCGTAGTACAATCGTAGTACATATCAAGGATCGTGAGATTATGAGCTCGGAATATCAATTATTTGAAGGCAACATACTCATATAGAGGATTTAAGAAATTGGCCAAGAACCATGCCTTATGAAAGAAGGGTTAGCCTTACATACCTTTTCGTCGAACTATTCTACACTCGCACGTTCCCTTCCAATGCTAGCATTTATACCTTCATTAATATCATAACAATGGCCATTAGTCATTCACATTATCCACATTCCAATGGCCATTAGTCATTCACAATGGCCACTAGATTCCTCAATTTGCCTCTAATTCACCCACATTCATGGTCATAACACCCAACTTCGTCCATTCGTCTAAAGTGTCTAGTTCATGATCTTAATACCAGTTATAACACATTCATATCACAACACAACAACATTCATAATTCAATTCAAATTATTTCTCAAAATGTCACTATTCATCCTTCATGACCTAGTTGACCATATTTTCTACAATCCATGTATTTTAATTCTCCTATACCTTAAACATCATGTAAATATCATGAATCTTACCTTAGAAGTTGTAGGAGCAAGCTTTAGTTGATAATACTCCACCTTGAGGAAAACCCTAGTTTTTCCCCATTTGGATTTCTTGACTTGGATGAACTTTGATGATTTTGTTACTCTTGATTCCCTTATTTAATGTGGCTGATCCTCAAATATCCTTGAAAACTTGTATAGTAATAGTAGAGACAAGTTTTAGAGATAGGTGGTGTGATGTAGAAATGAAATAAAATAAGTCTTGGTCCCTTTATTTAATGACTTGTAAAATCTGAGCTGAGGTGAACAGTGGTAGTAAACTGAGTTTACGACCACGTATTCCACTTTACGGACCGTCCATTGCGATCGTCTTTAACCATTCCAAAACCAGAAGCTTAGACTGCAACCATGGTGATTTACGACCATGGTTTACGGGCCGTAAATCACTTTACGGTCCGTAAACCTTGTCGTATTTTACCATTTCCTCCACTGGCAGAAAGTTGAAGCTCTGCATGGCAGTTTACGACCTGCTAGTTTACGGACCGTATACCAATTTACGGTCCGTCCTAGCACTTTACGACCACTTGGCAGTTGCAAATCTGCAACTTCCCATAATTCGTAGACTTCTCATTTTTAATCATCCACGTCCATGCACATGCATTGCTCACCTTTATATCTATCTCATCTTAACTTAGCCAACTTTCTCGTCTTACGTCGGATTCCTTTCAAATCTTGCCTAAGGTCATCAAACGCCATTTCTTACTCATGGAACATCATGCACTCGTACTCATCACTAGTTCATTCACTTGCGTACCAACGGAAAATTTTCCGAGGTGTAACAGACCCAAAAGAAGAAGAGCTTGAAATAGACACAAAACACATAAATCTCTAATAAGCTTAAACAGGACTGTGAATTATACAAAGAAAAGGTAAAATATGACTAGAATTAAAATGAAACATAGGAGAGAATAAGAGAGATCAAGTTTAAATCATCTTGATACAGTCAAGCAGGAAAGAACTAAGACATTGTCATGACCCGACTAGGGCCGCGACGGGCACCCGGTGCTATCCCACCCGGGCACCCTTTGACTTATGCTTACTCTTACATATAGGTGAGGCACATAATTAAACATACATTTCCATTCATCATTCATGCTAGTCCCATTGGACGACAATGGTTTCATATCATCATTGGCATCTATGCCACATCAATGTACATGAGCCGACAAGGCTGTCAAAATGATATACAAAATGTAGGCCGACAAGGCCAGACATATCTAACCATATACACATGTCTACGAGCCTCTAAGAAGAGTATAGCATATCCCATGAGCGCGATAGGACCCCTCTATGCCCATAATTATATACACAAAAGAATAAGTACCCAAAAGCTATGGCTCCGAATGAAATGGAGCTCTGCTATGTAGTCTCTGAGGATACGGCTATGGATCGAGCCTATCTCCCTGTGCACCTGTGGGCATGACACAGTGTCACGACCCGGCTAAGGGCCGTGACGGGCACCCAGGGATAACCGCCGAGCACCGCTCGTACTATTACTTTTTAGGCTTATTTAACAATCACTCATCCGATTCATGCTCAATTTATTAAAAAACATTTTCATTTAGAAACAAAATGTTTTGATACACATGAGCCCTTAGGCTAGCAAAAATAATATATATATATATATTTCTACATAATGGCCATGCCATGAAACCACACGACCCACATCGAGTTTCTACGAGCCGCTAAGAGATGACATCTACAACTGTACACAAAAGAATCATCATAGGCACCTTCGGAACAAAGGAGGGCTTTCAGTCAGCTAGCAACCTCTAAGAATCCGGAGCAAGATCTCCTCCCTGTCTACCTGTGGGCATGAACACAGCGTCCACAGAAAACGGACGTCAGTACGAGTATTGTACTGAGTATGTAAGGCAGGAATGAAATAAACAACGTAATAGAAAGATCATAAGTCATGGGACAAAGATATAACCTGCACGAGTGTCATAGGCAATTGTATTACTTTCATATTTCACATTTTACATAATCATAGTATACACGTTATCACATCCCATACATCATCACGTACATCATCATATACATCATCACATCATAACCTGTATCGTCACCCGCGTCCGGGTAACCCTCATATGCCGCCCACTAGTGGTGATCAAGCCCGGCCCTCTCGGCTCGGTGTAAACATAGCAGCCCGGATTAGCGGTGGCATGCCCGGCCATATAGGTGCGGTGGAATCATACGCAGCCCGCCTTTGCGGTGACATGCCCGGCCATATAGGCGCGGTGGAATCATACGCAGCCCGCCTTAGCGGTGACATGCCCGGCCATATAGGCGCGGTGGAAATCTTATCATCACAACATCAATCATAACACGTCATTATTATACATTTCATGCCACAACATCATATTATAATTTCTTAGTGTTCCATGTATCCCATAGTTATATTACAAATTAGCATTATTCATTATCTTATCGCTATAACATACATTAGCATTAGGAGCATACATTAGTCTTTAAGACAACCACCCTATGTCGGGGTGACGTAAGGTCGTGAACCCCCGATTGTATTATGGACATTTATGAGTATCATACCTCGCCTTGAAGGGAATAAAACATAAGGCGAGTGTTAGCAATAATAACATCATTAGCGTTATAGGAACATCATGCCACATTTCCTTGAATCTCTACACTCTAGCTCATTATCAATATTATCACGCTCGTAGGTGCTTTAGTACATAGAAGGACTCATAAGCTTCATCTTATAAAGGGATTATGGAAATCTTGAGGGATTCATGCCATTTTGAAGAAGAGTTAAGCCTTACATACCTTTCTTGTTTAAGCGATTTAGCGTTCGTTTGTTCTCCTTCAATGTTACGCCTCTACCTTCAAAAGAGGATTCGTACTAACATTAGTCCATTAGCCATAAGAACACACTACTACTCAAGATAAAATTGGGCGGCACTTCCTTTGTTTATACTACTTTTCCCACGTTCTATCTCAACTCCCAACATTTACAACAACACTCACCATATTGCAAGCAACAATCATCATTTATATACTTTTAGTAAAATCCACCATTTCTCTCCAATTTCTTCACATTTATGGTTATAGGTTCGTTATCGTATTTTCCCATGTATCACACTTATCTCATGGTCTACATGTCATTTATAACGTATTCATACTCACAACACACTAACATTCATGATTCAATTCCACTATCATTCAATGGTGGCACTATTCACCCATTCGAGACCCATTTCCCATGTCTCTCTACAATTCAAGATTCTTAGTCTTCTAATACCTTAAAAAACATCATAAATTCATGAAACATACCTTAGATGATGGTTGAACAAGTCTTGAGTTGAATTACTTCACTTGCACAAAACCCTAGTTCCACCTTCCATGGAATTTCTTAACTTAGATGATCCTTGATGGGTTTCTTACACTTGGTTCTTGTGGATTGATAAAGTTGATCTTAATTCTTCACTTGAATTCTTGGTTTGGAAGAGTTTGGAATGTTCTAGAGAGAGGTTGGGTCGTGGAGTGAGAAGGAGAAATGAATAAAATGGACTTGGATCTTTTTTTTTTATAAAGTTGAAATCTGTCCCGATGGCATTATACGGTCCATTATACGGTCCATATAAATTTATACGGTCCGTATAATCGACCGTAAAACTGCTCCAGTGGCTGCCCTTTTTCGGTGTCAACTTGACGGTTCATTTTACGGGCCGTAAAATTTTATACGGTCCATATAATCTATCGTAAAACCCACCTTTTCTCAACTTCATTCTGTGACACTTCTACGGTTTATTATACGGCCGTAAAACCATTATACGGTCCGTATAATCCACCAGTTAACTGAATCTTATTTTTGTCACTTCGTTAAATCTCCGATCCTTATGGAACCTTCTTAACAATTGTTCAACACTTCGATACTAATCTAAGGGACGTCATTACTCATCAAAACATCACACACGCTATGTCCTTTGTTAGCCTATTCGCTGTACATATGCGGGGCATTTTCCAAACAAAAGGACGTCAGTACGAACAATGTACTGAGTATGTAAAGCATGATCAATATCAATATAGAAGCATAATAAGCGACATAAGAAATATCACAAGATGGGAGGCAGTGTCATCATCGTCATAGGCACTTACTTGCCTTACATAGGATCTTTCCGTTTCTAATGCGTATTTACGTACATACATCCATATCCGTATCCGTTCCATATATGTACTCATATTCTCATACATACCCTTATTCGCATTCATATCATATCTTGTTCGTATTCATATTCATATCTATATAATATACATAATCATATCACATAAATAACCTTTACATAGCATACCCGACCATGCAGGATCGGTGTTTCATACATACTTGGCCAACTAAGGCTCAAGGTTTCTCATACCTGGCCCTACCAAGGCTTCATGGTTACATCTACCTGGCCCAACCAAGGCTTCAGGGTTACATCTACCTGGCCCTACCAAGGCGTCAGGGTTATCCGTACCACCTGCAGAGGTGTGCGCGCGTTACATAATCATATACATACTTATTTGCATATCTTACCCGGCCTCATAAGCTCGGGG
Organism: Lycium barbarum; assembly: GCF_019175385.1. Taxonomy (NCBI): domain Eukaryota; kingdom Viridiplantae; phylum Streptophyta; class Magnoliopsida; order Solanales; family Solanaceae; genus Lycium; species Lycium barbarum. The sequence goes on from NC_083338.1 coordinate 72,069,817, forward strand.
TGTTATATCCCGTATTTTGCGCATTCGGATATTTTGAGATAATTGCGACAAGTTAAAGACAAGACTATATTTTGATCTTGTTTGGTATATAAATTGGTTATAACAAAATTTTGATGTGGAAATATTAAGAAAGGCTAGGGGTAAAAAGGAAAATTCGCAAGATGACTTATGAAAATATGGAGGGAGGCTAAGGGCAAATTTAGAATTTGGAAAATAAATTTTTTATGAATTGCAAGACCAAAAAAAAAAAAAGATGGGCTTGGAAATAAAGGGCCTTGTGGCCGTCCAAGTGATTGGGCCAAGGCCCACTTGGGAGCTTATTATTAATAGACAAAAGATGACTAATTGGGTCATATTTTTTTCATCTTCCATATTTAGAAACTTCAAGAAGCTTGAAGAAGAACAACAACAAAGGCCATTCGACCATAGCTCCAAAAATTGAAGCCTCCAAATTTGATCCAAAAAAATATTTTCTTCTAGTATTCCCACTAATTGAAAGGTCCTCTTTAACATGGTATAATTGTTGGAGCAAGAGAACCACTATTTGTTGCAAGTTCATAATTCTAGACAAAAGGGAAATCAAGGGAAAAAAGGTAAGAATGAATCTTCTTTTATATGTTATGAAAGGTTTGGGTATGTTGTAGTATGTAGAAATGAATGAAAACCATGAATTTAGTGTGTTGGAGTGGTGGCCGTGTGGTGTAGAGCTTGGCCGTGTGTGTGTGTTGTGTTGTATAGGGATGATGAATTAATTTTATCTAGTATTTTGGTTGTTGTTGTCATGAATTCTATGATGAAAATAAAGGTGTAATGATTCTAGTGAAGTTGTAATGGTTGGAGGGTTTTTTTAGAAGTTAATGTAATTTGAATATAGTCTTCTTGTATTTATGGAAAATAATGTTGTTAGTGTATAAATTGTAGGTCTAATTCATGAACTTGAAAGAAGGAAATGTGTCGCTATTGATCTTGTTGAATTTGGAAGGTTTCGGGTGAAGTAAAATATTGATTGGGTTGTTGGAATATTATGCGAATGGTTAGAAGTATTCTTGAATCATGTTAGAAAGATTTCGGATTTATACTTGAATGTGGGATCATTGGTGTTGGCTTGAATATATGTGATTAAATTGGATAAATGAAATGTCGTGAATTGTGTAACAAGAGTTGTTGATGTTAGAATATGTTTTGGGATTGATTGTTGAAGTTGTTAGTATGATTGTTGGTAATGTTGTTAATAATTGGGCCGAGTTAGATTCTCGGATATGGTGTATTTATAGGGGAAATGTTGCCGAAATTTGGGCAGATTATAAGTGAGTTTACTTGAAAGATTAAGACAAGTGTGTGACAATATGTCTGATGATTATGCAAATCTCCTTGAATGTAGACTAACGAGCTTGGACAAATAAACGTAGCCAATAGGACGTGGAGCAGGTATGTAAGGCTTACCTTTTCTTTCTTTTGGCATGATCTTTATAAAACGAGCAAATGACGTACATGTACGATTTCAAAGAAATTTCCTATTCTTAGAGCCACCGGGATGGCTAATATTTTTGACTTCCATAAGTTGTCTCATATGGTTTTGATGTATATCTATGATGTCCGAAGTTTGTTGATATGTTTCCAAATGGCATTCGAAAGATAACTAATATGAATAAAGTTTTGATTTTCAAATGCTAGCACGTTCGATTATTCCATCGAGTCTTTGATATATTTTGATATGTGCATATGGTTCCAAAAGCTCTATTTGATTTGATCCATAATGATATCCGAAAGGTACTTGACAGGATTATGGCCTTGATTTTTCCAAAAATGGCTTCTGAAACGCTTGTAGAACGTTCTGTACTTCAAACGCTCATAACTTTCTTATACTAATTCGGATTGACCCGAAACTTGTTTCTGAGCCTTCAGGGGTCGGTAAGTATACTTATCCATTGAGTCTTGATTTATGTGCATGTGGTTTCTCACTACTCTGCTCGTGCATACTACTATTATATCATTCGCCGAGTCCCGGGCCGATATATATCGTGCGCATGGTTCGCCGGGTCCCTTGCTTGAGGGCCGGGTGCCATATATGTATTCCGGAGTATGATGTGTTATGGTGTTATGATGTGTTCATGGTTCGCCGAACCATATATGTGGATATGTATATTCTGATCTTATGATGTGATATTATGATGTGTGACGGAGATTTCGGAGCAAACCTTCCGGAGTATGATGTGTGTGGCGCCAAAGGCAGGGTGGCGCCACGTTCCCCGGGTCCCACAATGGGCCAGATACCGTTCCTGGCATGCATGATTCGTGTTTCCCGTAAGTTGTTTTGTTATTCTGCACATCGTGCTTATTGTCTGTACTAACCTTCTGCACGTGCCATAAAATATGATATATGTATATGGATCGGGCTGCACGTTCCGCAGCAAATACATTTGTGGATCGGGCCGAACGTTCCTCGGTACTAAAATGTTATATATATGTGGATCGGTCCGTACGTTCCTCGGCACTATTATGTTACATATGAATCAGTTATGTGTATATGTATATGATGACATACGATGTTGGCACGAACGGTCTGTGTTTGGAAAGTACGCATTTTTGGCACTCTGGATGATCTACTTATTTTATGTACTTCTTCTGACACATGACATCGGTATACACAGTTTGCATTCTGAAAAATAAGTATTTTGGTATACTGAAAATGTACTTACTTTTGTACTGTTTGTTTCGATTATGGTTCTGTATTCTGTATTCCATGCTTTACATACTCAGTACATATTCCATACTGACCCCCTTTTCTTCGGGGGCTGCGTTTCATGCGACGCAGGTACACCCAGATGAGTAAAGGACATTGTTAGAAGATGCTTCAGCTGGATTGGCGAGCTCCACTTCTTTTCGGAGTATTGCCGAGTCGGAGTTTGTATGATATGATTTCTGATCGGGGTTAGAGACTTTGCAGACAGAGTCGTGGGTACAGAATGTCAGTTTTGTAAGCAGCTCCATCAGCCGATATGTCATTCTGTGTTATGTGGGAAATTCTACATGATTACAAATTTTGTTTGATTTGAGAATAACGATGAAAAAAAAGAATATTTCTGAAAGCTGTACTACGTATTTCATCTTTATTTGATTTAAAGGTCTAAGAAGTTTATGTGTGCACTAAAGGTCTGAGGGTTCGCTCGGCCCTAAGTAAGGGTCGGGTGCCTATCACACCCTAGGGAGATTAGGGTGTGACAAAGTGGTATCAGAGCAGGTTTGTCCTAGGGGTTGTCTGCAAAGGTGTGAAGCCGACCACATTTATAAACAGGAGGCTGCGGGGCATCTAGGGATTGTTGACTTTCTTTCTGTCTTAGATCGTGCGATAGAGCCAAGTTATAGAAAATGAGAATTTCCTTATATAAGCCTTACGTACGACGGAAGGAGGCAAGGGATGATATGGAAAGTTGTAGAAATAAGCCTTGATATATTTGTTCTGTTACTTGAAATTGGAAGTTCTGGATGGCTAGAATATGACATATAGTCGTATGCTCTGTAAGGCATTGTTGGTATTTGCTACGTACATATATTGAATGGTAAGAATGGTAAAAGAGATTCTGCTAGAATTGTTCAAAAATCAGGTCACTTAGTTAAGTACGCCTAACAGAAGGAAGTGTGGAAGGGAAATATCGTAAGTAGACAATAACTGGGATGTGATGTTTTAGAGGAGCTACGGATTCGGGCGTAGCGGGAAAGATAATTGTAAGAAGGACGATTAGCAGTCCGATGGATTGCAAGGGATAACATTCGAGACTTAGTAAGAACAAGGTCTGTGGGAGGATTCAGAAAGTCGATAATCAGTTTTGCTGTAAATTATTATACAAGAATGGTGAGTGGGAATCCGAACAGACTGATATCCGAATACTTATAAATAACGGCGACGAGGGTATATTTGTTACCATCGGGAATCTAGGAATTTAGGACGAAAAGTAGTATACACATAAGCGAAAAGTGAACACTGGGAATTGAAAAGGGCGAAACAGTAATTGTAAGGAAATGATGTGTTACGAAAGTGTCTCGGAATCTGTAAGACTTCAATTTGCTCTAAGTCATGCAATAAAGGTTATGCGAGGACGCGGGCGCGATTATATCAGCATTAAGGTACCGGATTCCATCGAAGTTTCGAGGTTAAGCGTGCTAAGGTGGGAGAAATCTTAGGATGGGTGACCCCCTGGGAAGTGTATTAGAAATTCTATATATTCCGACATAAGAGACAAATGAGAAGCTAGAGTGTCCTAAGGGAAACTATAGTACACGGGATGGTTGGAGACCATAAAAGGCCACGTAGGACGAGACAGGCTAGACTGGAGAAGAGACAGAAAGTGCGTTACAGCTTTGGAATTTGGACAGGCTTGAATAGCGTTTGGAAGTATTTTATGGGCTAGTTGATAGTAATTATATATGCATATATATATATATATATATATATATATATATATATATATGAATGCGTATGATATCTCATATGTGATTGTATCGGTGGACATGTGAGTCCTAGCAACTGGCGCTACGGTAAAGAAGGCATTAATCAAGTAAAGGTACCGAAGTTCGAGTGACAACAGAAATAGATGGTACGAGTGTTACATGATAAGCTGCTATTATTTTTATTATAGGTTACGATTGGAAATTTTAATACAACGATATTTGGAAAAGAAAGAGTGTGAGTAGCTGGAAAATAAACAGATCAAAGTGTCGGGAGAAAATGAAAGGTAAGAAACCTCAGTGAGTGAAGTCCCGAGAGAAATTACCGGCAAAGTACGAGATTATTTGGATAAAAGTTCAAGGGTAGGTACCTAAAAAGGGTAAAATGTGGTAATATAGAACAAAAGAGGAATGTGTGAGGTTCGAGAACCAATTTCAATAAGTGAGGCTAAAGAAATAGTGACTACGACAAGGAATGTGAAGTAAGAGAGAGAATGATAAAGCCTTGTGACGATGTTAGAAAATTTTGGCCCTTGAAAGGTATAAAAAGGAATGAATGTGCAGCCATATTAATGTGGATGCCTCGGATATGGAGGTGCCTTTCTGAAAAGATGACTTAAGAGTGAAGCGGAATTTGCACGTATAAAGTAATATTTCATGAACTTCAGAGTCGATGCCATAAATGGCAAAAGGAGAAAAGTGTTCGAGGAGGAAGGAACCTAGGGAAGGTTAAGAATGAAAGTAGAAAAGGTATACTAACGGATTAGTCGAAGGAAGAGCAGAACATTTGGGAATAAAACAATTAGAAATCCTTAATCATAGGAGTAAGAAGGATACTTTGACAAGTTAACGATAGAAACCCAATTACGCACCAAGAAAAGAATAAGGATAATAGGTCAACACCGTTGATTTGGAAATTAAAGGCGTGGAGCGAGAATTCATGTGAAGTCTGAAAGATTTGATCCTAGAGAAAATGGAATGAGATAAAAAGAATGTGCATGGAAGACCGCCCGGTCATAATACCATAAGTATAGTTAAAGGTACGATGAGCGAGGATAGAGAGAGTATAAGCCGTAAGGATTCTGTGCTGCGAGCAAAAGTAGCGGGACGTTTGAAAATATGGACACATAGCTGCAACGCGAACGCGTAATTAAGAAGAACTACGAGTAAGTAAGCTAAAATAGGTGAAAGGATTAATAGTGGATGGAAATGTATGGGAGTGTTGACAAGAATGATAATGTAGACAGAAAATGAAAAGGAAAGCTTATGGTAAGAAGTTTCGATATGTTATGCACCGAGTTGGAAAAAGTGCTCACAAAAGGACTATTGGCATATGAGGAGCCCCTAAAAAGGGGCTCAACAATTTCAAACTTCAAAGGAGGAAAATTTATTAGCTCGGGACCAGAGTTCGAAACATGTCGGCACATCAAAAGGATACATGAAGAAGTAGAAACGAATTGACAATGAGTGTACCATGAGGCCGGCATGAAGGGAAAGGATGGAAGGCGCCTTAAGAGAATGCTTCATGCCAACATGAATTATGATATGTTCAGAACATGATTTAAATCCCTCATACCGGGCAAATTTGCGCCGTACTTAAGTACGCAGTGACATGTTTTAAAAAGTAATAAAAAGAGCAAGAAAGGGCTACAAGCTAAGTTCATAAAGGATACTGGAGAGAATGATAAGACTCAAGGGATATTTCGGACAACAACGACTATTAAACAAAAGTGCCGACGATTGGTAGTTTGGAAATTTTTGAAGGAAAGAAAGGACGCAGTGCCTATGAATGAAATAAAAGAATGCATCGGATATTAAAAAATAGTTCATGGACCATTAATTATACGGAGCATGAGAATATACGCTATGAACTTATATGAATCATCGATGTGAAGCGATGCTCGCTCATATTTGTAAGGAATCCCCACCGGAGAGCCAACAAGGAATAACGAAGGACGAAGTGAGCGCCAATAAAAAGAAATCAAAGACAAGTATACTTGTGTTGAGAAATGTGAGGGAAGGAAATGAAGAAAAAGTTATAGGAAGAACTCAAAGATGTTGCGGACTAAGAAGTTAGGTGAATTCGGACCATAAGTCACCATAAGCGCAACTAGACTGCAAAGGATAATGAATGGCAAATAAACAGTACGCACATATGTTTTTGGATAAATATTTAGAATGAAGGATTAAAAAAGGGATAGTGACAAAGACATAAAGAAACAGGGAGCGAAGAAAAGATAACACCAAAAGTCGATGGGTATTTATAGCATGATAAGCGAGACTGCAATACTGTAGATTAGATACAAACAAGGGACAGCCTATGGCCATATCGGATCGTCAAGTGAAGATTACGTACCAAAGATGTGACTTTTGTTAAGGTATGATAACGAAACAATAATAGAGAAGAGATGACTTGGGAAGGACAGGAATACTAATGTTACACCTCGGAAAATTTTCTGTTGGTACGCAAGTGAATGAACTAGTGATGAGTACGAGTGCATGCTGTTCCATGAGTAAGAAATGGCGTTTGATGACCTTAGGCGAGATTTCAAAGGAATCCGACGTAAGAGGAGAAATTTGGCTAAGTTAAGATGAGATATAAAGGTGAGCAACGCATGTGCACGGACGTGGGTGATTAAAAATGAGAAGTCTAAGAATTATGGGAAGTTGCAGATTTGCAACTTCCCAGTGGTCGTAAAGTGCTAGGACGGACCGTAAATTGGTATACGGTCCGTAAACTAGTAGGTCGTAAACTGCCAGGCAGAGCTTCAACTTTCTGCCAGTGGAGGAAATGGTAAAATACGACCAGGTTTATGGACCGTAAAGTGATTTACGGCCCGTAAACCATGGTCGTAAATCACCATGGTTGCAGTCTAAGCTTCTGGTTTTAGAATGGTTAAAAAAAATCGCAATGGACGGTCCGTAAAGTGGAATACGTGGTCGCAAACTCAGTTTACGACCACTGTTCACCTCAGCTCAGATTTTACAATTCATTAAATAAAGGGACCAAGACTTATTTTATTTCATTTCTACATCACACCACCTCTCTCTAAAACTTCTCTATACTATTATTATACATGTTTTCAAGGATATTTGAGGATAAACCACATTAAATAAGGGAATCAAGAGTAAGGAAATCATCAAAGATCATCCAAGTCAAGAAATCCAAATGGAGAAAAACTAGGATTTTGCTCAAGGTGGAGTATTATCAACTAAAACTTGCTCCTACAACTTCTAAGGTAAGATTCATGATATTTACATGATGTTTAAGGTATTGGAGAATTAAAATACATGGATTGTAGAAAATATGGTCAACTAGGTCATGAAGGATGAATAGTGACATTTTGAGAAATAATTTGAATTGAATTATGAATGTTGTTGTGTTGTGATATGAATGTGTTATAAATTGTATTAAGATCATGAACTAGACACATTAGACGAATGGACGAAGTTGGGTGTTATGACCATGAATGTGGGTGAATTAGAGGCAAATTGAGGAATCTAGATAATGTGGATAATGTGAATGACTAATGGCCATTGTTATGATATTAATGAAGGTATAAACACTAGCATTGGAAGGGAACGTGCGAGTGTAGAATAGTTCGACGAAAAGGTATGTAAGGCTAACCCTTCTTTCATAAGGAATGGTTCTTGGACAATTTCTTAAATCTTCTATATGAGTATGTTGCCTTCAAATAATTGATATTCCGAGCTCATAAGCTCACGGTCCTTGATATGTACTACGATTGTACTACGCACCTCATACGACGAGTAAGCCTATGATATAGAAGTAACGATGATGATGATGATAGTAATGTTAATGATAATAATAATGATGCTAAAGGTGCCTACGCGCTATTATACTTATACGTGCCTATGAAGGGCTATAATAAAACCCCGAGCTTATACGCTGAGTAGAATATATGTATATGAATATGTATAAAGTATGTATACGATTACGAAACGCGCGCACACCTCTGCAGATAGTACGGATAACCCTGAAGCCTTGGTAGGGCCAGGTATGAATAACCTTGAGCCCTGGATGGCCAAGTATGTATATGAAACACCGATCCTATGAGGTCGGGTATGCTATGTAAATGCTATGCATGAAACACCGATCCTATGAGGTCGGGTATGCTATGTAAATGCTATGTATATGAAATGACTATGTATATAAAATGAATATGAATGTGATAAGACTATGTACATGAATACGAATAAGGACATGTATACGAATACGGGCACAAGTATGGTACGAGTACTATTATGGAACACAGATGAGGATGTATATATACAAATACGTATGAGAAATGGAAAGTTCCTATGAAAGGAAAGTAAGTGTCATGATGATGATATTATTGTCTCCCCCTCCTATGCTATTTCATATGTTGTTCATTATGCTTATATATCGATGTTGATCATGCTTTACATACTCAGTACATTCTTCGTACTGACGTCCTTTTGTTTGTGGACGCTGCGTCATGCCCGCAGGTGCACAGGGAGACAGACTTGATCCATAGCTGCTTATTCAGAGATTACATAGCAGAGCTCCACTTCCTTCGGGGCCAGACAGTGCCTATTTCTGAGGAGCGTGAGGTAGCCTCAGCCCCAGCTCCAGCACCTCCAGCTCCTCCACCGAATGCTTCTTGCCAAGATGTGAAAGAGGCCATTAATTTGTTGACTCAGTTGGTTGCGGTCCAGACTCAGAGGAAACGTTTAGGGCATGGTGATAGGGCCGTTAGTGCAAGGGCCCATGACTTCATTACTTTAAACCCTCTGGAATTATTTGGGTCAAAGTCGGAGGAGGATCCTGAGGATTTTATCGATGGTATGTTAAGGACGCTCCGGTTGATACATGCTCCAGGCACCGAGTCGGTAGAGCTAGCGTCATATAGATTGAGAGATATCTCGATCCAGTGGTATACGGTATGGATGGCTTCACGGGGGGCCAATGCACCTCCCCCGGTATGGCAAGAGTTCGTTGTTGCTTTTCTCCGTCAGTATATGCCTCCGGAAGTTCGGCGAGCTAGGGCCGATAAATTCTTAAACTTGAGGCAAGGTAGTATGAGTGCCCTAGAGTATAGCCTCCGTTTCAATTCCCTGGCTAGGTATGCTTCGGCCATGGTAGCGGATTTGGGTGACCGGGTACACCGATTTGTAAAGGGCCTAGGGATACACTTGATGGATAAATGTTTGACTGCGTCCCTTCAGGACGGTATGGATATTGCACTCATTCAGGCGCATGCTCAGAATTTAGAAGAAGGCCTACAATAGCGGAGAAGTGAGCGTGAGCAGGATAGGGGTCATAGCAAGAGGGCCAGATCTTCAGGCCCAATGAGTGAGTCCAGAGGTGGACACAGGCAGCAGTTCCCCAGGCATTCAGGCTATTCTATGACCAGTGCACCTCCACGGTCTTCAGGCCAGAGTTATTTAGGACTGCAGTTTAGAGATGATTCCGGCCAGTCAAGGCCACCCGTGCCACGATGTTACCAGTGTGGGAAGGTTTATTGGGGTCAGTGCCGATTGGGTTCAGACGTTTGCTATTCATGTGGTCGACCAGGCCATATTATGCGTGATTGCCCCTCAGTACATGGTAGAGGTAGGGCCTATCCATCAGGGTCGGTAGCCAGATATTCCGCATCTGTACGCCCTACGGGGCCAGGTTCACATGCGCCAGTCGGCCATGGTAGAGGCAGAGGGAGAGCTCCTAGTACTAGCGATCCTCAGCACCGTATTTATGCTTTGGCGGGACGCCAAGATCTTGAGTCTTCTCCTGACGTGGTCACAGGTATATTATCAGTATTCTCTCATGATGTATATGCTTTGATTGATCCGGGCTCCATATTATCATATGTTACTCCTTATATCGCGGGTCGATTTATAGTTGAACCGGAGTCGATCAAACCTTTTGAGGTGTCTACACCCGTGGGTGAATCGGTAATAGCTAGCCCAGTATATAGGGATTGTGTAGTTATGATTTGTGACTGTCGTACCATGATTGATTTACATGAGCTAGAAAGTGTAGACTTTGATGTTATTATGGGCATGGATTGGTTGGCTTCTTGTTATGCCAATGTTGATTGTAGAATGAAAATGGTTCGTTTCCAATTTCCGGGAAAACCAGTCTTAGAATGGAAAGGGAACACGGCGTCACCAAAAGGTAGGTTTATTTCCTATCTAAAGGCAAGGAAGATGATCACGAAAGGATGTATTTATCATCTAGTACGAGTTAAAGATATAGAAGCTGAGTCGCCGACTCTTCAATCAGTTCCCGTAGTGAATGAATTTCCGAATGTGTTCCCGGAAGAGCTTCCAGGCCTTCCTCCCGAGCGGGAGATTGATTTTTCCATTGATGTGTTGCCAGGCACTAAGCCTATATCTATTCCCCCATATAGAATGGCACCCGCAGAATTGAAAGAGTTGAAGGAGCAACTGAAAGACCTGCTTGATAAAAGCTTCATTAGGCCTAGTTCATCCCCGTGGGGAGCACCCGTATTGTTTGTCCGAAAGAAAGATGGCTCCTTGGGAATGTGCATTGATTATAGGCAATTGAATAAAGTAACGATTAAGCATAAATATCCTCTCCCGAGGATTGGTGATTTGTTCGATCAATTGCAAGGTGCCAAATGGTTTTCAAAGATCGATTTGAGGTCCGGGTATCATCAAGTGAGAGTTAGGGAGAACGATATCCCTATGACAGCTTTTAGAACGAGATATGGTCATTTTGAATTCCGGGTAATGTCATTTGGGCTAACTAGTGCGCCAGCGGTGTTTATGGATTTGATGAATAATGTCTTCAGGCCTTTCCTGGATTTATTTGTGATAGTATTTATTGACGATATCCTGGTGTATTCTAGATCCGAGGCAGAACACGCGGATCATTTGCGTATTGTCCTCGAAGTTCTTCGAAGCCGAGAATTATTTGCAAAGTTTTCCAAATGTGATTTCTGGTTGAACTCAGTGGTATTTTTAGGGCATATCGTTGCAGCTGATGGTATTCGAGTGGATAGTCAAAAGATTGATGCCGTGAAAACTTGGCCAAGGCCCACAACTCCTACGGAGGTTCGTAGTTTTCTGGGCTTAGCAGGTTATTACAGGAGATTCGTTGAGGGATTTTCTTCTATTTCCACACCACTCACAAAGTTGACCCAGAAATCGGCAAAGTTTCAATGGACAGATGCTTGCGAACGTATTTTCCAAGAGTTAAAGGGTAGATTGACTTCTGCCCCAGTTCTGACACTTCTAGAGGGATTAGAAGGATATGTTGTTTATTGTGATGCTTCAGGTGTCTGGCTAGGCTGTGTATTGATGTAACATGGTAAAGTGATTGCGTATGCTTCAAGGCAATTACGAAAACATGAGCAGAATTATCCTACCCATGATCTAGAATTGGTTGCGGTGGTTCATGCATTAAAGGTATGGAGACATTATTTGTATGGTGTCCACGTGGATATTTACATAGATCATAAGAGTCTTCAATACATCTTCAAGCAGGAAGAGTTGAATTTGCGACAACGACGACGGTTAGAATTGCTAAAGGACTACGATGTTGAGATTTTGTATCACCCCGAAAAGGCAAATGTTGTGGCTGATGCTCTTAGCCGTAGATCGATGGGAAGTCTAAGTGATGTACGACCAGAGAAGAGAGAGATGGCTCGTGAGCTCCGGCAGCTAGCTAGCCTAGGAGTTCGAGTAATGGACTCAGGTAGCAAGGGAACTACTATTCAGAATTTTGCAGTATCGTCGCAAGTAACAGAAGTGAAGGAGCGACAATATGAGGATCCCATGCTAATGCAGTACAGAGATACACTCCCTCAGAAAGAAAAGTCATCATTTGATATTTCAGGAGACGGAGTTCTCCGATGCCGAGGCAGATTATGTGTCCCTGATGTGGCAAGTTTACGCCACCAGATTTTGAGAGAAGCTCACCGTTCTCGTTATTCTGTTCACCTTGGAGCGATGAAAATGTATAACGACCTTAAGTCTACATATTGTTGGAATGGGATGAAGAAAGATATAGCGGAGTTTGTAGCTCAATATCCTAATTGTCAACAAGTGAAGATCGAGCACCAAAAGCTGGGTGGATTGTTGCAAGCTATAGAAATCCCAACTTAGAAGTGGGAGGTGATTAATATGGACTTCATTTTAGGGTTTCCCTATTCTCGACGTAAGTATGATTCCATATGGGTGATTGTGGATAGAATCACCAAGTCAGCTCATTTCTTATCAGTCAGAACGACCTATGTGGCAGAAGATTATGCAAGACTTCACTTACAGAGATAGTGAGACTTCATGGTGTTCCAGTGGCTATTATCTCCGATAGAGGGACTCAGTTTACAGCTATGTTTTGGAGGTCTTTCCAAGAGGCTTTAGGGACCCAAGTGCCCCTTAGCACGGCATTTCACCCACAGACCGATGGGCAAGCTGAACGCACTATTCAGACTCTGGAGGATATGTTACGAGCATGTATTATAGACTTTGGAGGGAATTGGGATGATCATTTTCCACTCATAGAATTCGCTTACAATAATAGTTATCACTCTAGCATTCAGATGGCACCGTATGAGTCCTTATATGGGCGGAGATGTAGATCCCTGGTTGGGTGGTTCGAAATAGGAGAGGCTCAGTTGATAGGGCCAGACTTGGTTCAGCAAGCCATAGAGAAAGTTAAGCTCATAAAGGCTCGGTTGTTAGCGGCTCAGAGTCGTCAAAAGTCCTATGCGAATAATCGTTGAAGAGACTTAGAGTTCGAAGTGAAAGATTGGGTATTCTTGAAGGTGTCGCCGATGAAGGGCGTTATGAGGTTTGGCAAAAAGGGTAAACTTAGTCCCCGGTATATTGGGCCATATGAAATTGTACGAAAGATAGGCAAAGTGGCCTATGAGCTAGACCTACCTCCAGAATTGGAGTCAGTCCATCCAGTATTCCACATCTCGATGCTTCGAAAATGTGTTGGAGATCCCACTAGGATCGTCCCAGTAGATTATGTGCAAGTAACAGAGAAATTGACTTATGAAGAGGTACCCATTGCCATATTAGATAGGCAAGTACGGAGGCTTAGAAACAAAGAGGTGGCCTCAGTTAAGGTTCTATGGAGAAGGAGTAAACGAGAAGAAATGACATGGGAAGCAGAAGAGAGTATGCGATCCAAATACCCACATCTATTTCATCCCTTGGAAGAAGTCCAAGATGAGACGTCGAGATCCTAAGGTATGTATGCTTTCCTTTATATGCTTTTGGGTCGTGTGTGGCCAAATTTTTATGCTATTGTGTTGTGGCCCTGTGTGGCATCGATATTATGGGTTGCTGTGGCAGGATGGTAGTGCCATATTATAGGGGAAACGCTGGCGAAATTTTTATTGAATTCCCGAACACTTTAACATTCAAGGACGAATGTCTTAGTTCTTTCCTGCTTGACTGTATCAAGATGATTTAAACTTGATCTCTCTTATTCTCTCCTATGTTTCATTTTAATTCTAGTCATATTTTACCTTTTCTTTGTATAATTCACAGTCCTGTTTAAGCTTATTAGAGATTTATGTGTTTTGTGTCTATTTCAAGCTCTTCTTCTTTTGGGTCTGTTACACCTCGGAAAATTTTCCGTTGGTACGCAAGTGAATGAACTAGTGATGAGTACGAGTGCATGATGTTCCATGAGTAAGAAATGGCGTTTGATGACCTTAGGCGAGATTTCAAAGGAATCCGACGTAAGATGAGAAAGTTGGCTAAGTTAAGATGAGATATAAAGGTGAGCAATGCATGTGCATGGACGTGGGTGATTAAAAATGAGAAGTCTAAGAATTATGGGAAGTTTCAGATTTGCAACTGCCCAGTGGTCGTAAAGTTCTAGGACGGACCGTAAATTGGTATACGGTCCATAAACTAGCAGATCGTAAACTGCCATGCAGAGCTTCAACTTTCTGCCAGTGGAGGAAATGGTAAAATACGACCAGGTTTACGGGACGTAAATCACATGGGCGTAAATCACCATGGTTGCAGTCTAAGCTTCTGAATTTTGAATGGTTAAAGAAGATCGCAATGGACGGTCCGTAAAGTGGAATACGTGGTCGTAAACTAAGTTTACGACCACGGTTCACCTCAGCTCAGATTTTACAATTCATTAAATAAAGGGACCAAGACTTATTTTATTTCATTTCTACATCACACCACCTCTCTCTAAAACTTCTCTCTACTATTATTATACAAGTTTTCAAGGATATTTGAGGATCAACCACATTAAATAAGGGAATCAGGAGTAAGGAAATCATCAAAGATCATCCAAGTCAAGAAATCCAAATGGAGAAAAACTAGGGTTTTGCTCAAGGTTGAGTATTATCAACTAAAGCTTGCTCCTACAAATTCTAAGGTAAGATTCATGATATTTACATGATGTTTAAGGTATTGGAGAATTAAAATACATGGATTGTAGAAAATATGGTCAACTAGGTCATGAAGGATGAATAGTGACATTTTGAGAAATAATTTGAATTGAATTATGAATGTTGTTGTGTTGTGATATGAATGTGTTATAAATGGTATTAAGATCATGAACTAGACACTTTATACGAATGGACGAAGTTGGGTGATATGACCATGAATGTGGGTGAATTAGAGGCAAATTGAGGAATCTAGATAATGTGGATAATGTGAATGACTAATGGCCATTGTTATGATATTAATGAAGGTATAAACGCTAGCATTGGAAGGGAACGTGCGAGTGTAGAATAGTTCGACGAAAAGGTATGTAAGGCTAACCCTTCTTTCATAAGGCATGGTTCTTGGCCAATTTCTTAAATCCTCTATATGAGTATGTTGCCTTCAAATAATTGATATTCCGAGCTCATAAGCTCACGATCCTTGATATGTACTACGATTGTACTACGCACCTCATACGACGAGTAAGCCTATGATATAGAAGTAACGATAATGATGATGATAGTAATGATAATGATAATAATAATGATGCTAAAGGTGCCTACGGGCTATTATACTTATATGTGCCTATGAAGGGATATAATGAAACCCCGAGCTTATACGCCGAGTAGAATATATGTATATGAATATGTATAAAGTATGTATACGATTACGAAACCCGCGCACAGCTCTGCAGATGGTACGGATAACCCTGAAACCTTGGTAGGGCCAGGTATGAGTAACCTTGAGCCTTGGTTGGCCAAGTATGTAAATGAAACACCAATCCTATGAGGTCGGGTATGCTATATAAATGCTATGCATGAAACACCGATCCTACGAGGTCGGGTATGCTATATAAATGCTATGTATATGAAATGACTATGTATATAAAATGAATATGAATGTGATAAGACTATGTACATGAACACGAATAAGGACATGTATACGAATACGGGCACAAGTATGGTACGAGTACTATTATGGAACACAGATGAGGATGTATGTATACAAATACATATGAGAAATGGAAAGTTCCTATGAAAGGAAAGTAAGTGTCATGATGATGATATTATTGTCTCCCCTTCCTATGCTATTTCATATGTTGTTCATTATACTTATATATCGATGTTGATCATGCTTTACATACTCAGTACATTCTTCGTACTGACGTTCTTTTGTTTGTGGACGATGCGTCATGCCCGCAGGTGCACAGGGAGACAGACTTGATCCATAGCTGCTTATTCAGAGATTACATAGCAGAGCTCCACTTCCTTCGGGGCCATAGCTCTTGGGTACTCGTTCTTTTGTGTACATATTTATGGGCATAGCGGGGTCCTGTCCCGCTCATGTGATATGTCATACTCTCTTAGAGGCTCGTAGTCACCTGTATATATGTATAGATATGTCTGGCCTTGTCGGCCTATATGTTGTATGTCATTTTGTCGGCCACGTTGGCCCATGTAGATTGATGTGGCATAGATGCCAATTATGATATAATAGTAATGTCGTCCAATGGGACCATTTTGACGAATGAATGGAAATGTATGTATAATTATGTGGCTCACCTAGATGTAAGCATAAGAGTAAGCTAAGAGGGTGCCCGGGTGGGCTAGCACTGGGTACTCGTCGCGGCCCCCTAGTCGGGTCGTGACAACTAACTTGGTATGGTGGGTTAGAAAACCCATGACACGGAATGAGGATTCATGTAAAGACCGAGAAGTTTGATTATAAAAGAAAATAGGGTAAGAGACAAGGAATGGGCATGAAGAAAAACATAACTATAAGAGGATCCCCCCCCCCCCCCCCAAAGTGTATAAGATCCCATAGGGGCAGTTGAACATTCGAGGACGAATGTTCTAAAGGGGGGGAGGATGTTATATCCCGTATTTTGCGCATTCAGATATTTTGAGATAATTGCGACAAGTTAAAGACAAGACTATATTTTGATCTTGTTTGGTATTTAAATTGGTTATAACAAAATTTTGATGTGGAAATATTAAGAAAGGCTAGGGGTAAAAAGGAAAATTCGCAAGATGACTCATGGAAATATGGAGGGAGGCTAAGGGAAAATTTGGAATTTGGAAAATAAATTTTTTATGAATTGCAAGACAAAAAAAAAAGATGGGCTTGGAAATAAAGGGCCTTGTGGCCGTCCAAGTGATTGGGCCAAGGCCCACTTGGGAGCTTATTATTAATAGACAAAAGATGACTAATTGGGTCATATTTTTTTCATCTTCCATATTTAGAAACTTCAAGAAGCTTGAAGAAGAACAACAACAAAGGCCATTCGGCCATAGCTCCAAAAATTGAAGCCTCCAAATTTGATCCAAAAAAATATTTTCTTCTAGTATTCCCACTAATTGAAAGGTCCTCTTTAACATGGTATAATTGTTGGAGCAAGAGAACCACTATTTGTTGCAAGTTCATAATTCTAGACAAAAGGGAAATCAAGGGAAAAAAGGTAAGAATAAATCTTCTTTTATATGTTATGAAAGGTTTGGGTATGTTGTAGTATGTAGAAATGAATGAAAACCATGAATTTAGTGTGTTGGAGTGGTGGCCGTGTGGTGTAGAGCTTGGCCGTGTGTGTGTGTTGTGTTGTATAGGGATGATGAATTAATTTTATCTAGTATTTTGGTTGTTGTTGTCATGAATTCTATGATGAAAATAAAGGTGTAATGATTCTAGTGAAGTTGTAATGGTTGGAGAGTTGTTTTAGAAGTTAATGTAATTTGAATATAGTCTTCTTGTATTTATGGAAAATAATGTTGTTAGTGTGTAAATTGTAGGTATAATTCATGAACTTGAAAGAAGGAAATGTGTCGCTATTGTTCTTGTTGAATTTGGAAGGTTTCGGGTGAAGTAAAATATTGATTGTGTTGTTGGAATATTATGTGAATGGTTAGAAGTATTCTTGAATCATGTTAGAAAGATTTTGGATTTATACTTGAATGTGGGATCATTGGTGTTAGCTT
Organism: Lycium barbarum; assembly: GCF_019175385.1. Lineage (NCBI taxonomy): Eukaryota > Viridiplantae > Streptophyta > Magnoliopsida > Solanales > Solanaceae > Lycium > Lycium barbarum. The sequence continues at coordinate 72,087,651 of NC_083338.1, forward strand.
GAATATATGTGATTAAATTGGATAAATGAAATGCTGTGAATTGTGTGACAAGAGTTGTTGATGTTAGAATATGTTTTGGGATTGATTGTTGAAGTTGTTAGTATGATTGTTGGTAATGTTGTTAATAATTGGGCTGAGTTAGATTCTCGGGGATGGTGTATTTACAGGGGAAACGCTGCCGAAATTTCGGCAGATTATAAGTGAGTTTACTTGAAAGATTAAGACAAGTGTGTGACAATATGTCTGATGATTATGCAAATCTCCTTGAATGTAGACTAACGAGCATGGAAAAATAAACGTAGCCAGTAGGACGTGGAGCAGGTATGTAAGGCTTACGTTTTCTTTCTTTTGGCATGATCTTTATAAAACGAGCAAATGACGTATATGTACGATTTCAAAGAAATTTCCTATTCTTAGAGCCACTAGGATGGCTAATATTTTTGACTTCCATAAGTTGTCTCATATGGTTTTGATGTATATCTATGGTGTCCGAAGTTTGTTGATATGTTTTCAAATGGCATTCGAAAGATAACTGATATGAATAAAGTTTTGATTTTCAAATGCTAGCACGTTCGATTATTCCATCGAGTCTTTGATATATTTTGATATGTGCATACGGTTCCAAAATCACTATTTGATTTGATCCATAACGATGTCTGAAAGGTACTTGACAGGATTATGGCCTTGATTTTTCCAAAAATGGCTTCTGAAACGCTTGTAGAACGTTCTATACTTCAAACGCTCATAACTTTCTTATACTAATTCGGATTGACCCGAAACTTGTTTCTGAGCCTTCTGGGGTCGGTAAGTATACTTATCCATCGGGTCTTGATTTATGTGCATGTGGTTTCTCACTACTCTGCTCGTGCATATTACTATTATATCGTTCGCCAAGTCCCGGGCCGGTATATATCATGCGCATGGTTCGCCGGGTCCCTTGCTTGAGGGCCGGGTGCCATATATGTATTCTGGAGTATGATGTGTTATGGTGTTATGATGTGTTCATGGTTCGCCGAACCATATATGTGTATATGTATATTCTGATCTTATGATGTGATATTATGATGTGTGACGAAGATTTCGGAACAAAACTTCCGGAGTATGATGTGTGTGGCGCAAAAGGCAGGGTGGTGCCACGTTCCTCGGGTCCCACAGGGTGCCGGATACCGTTCCTGGCATGCATGATTCGTCTATCCCGTAAGTTGTTTTGTTATTCTGCACATCGTGGTTATTGTCTGTACTAACATTCTGCACGTGCCACAACAATATGATATATGTATATGGATCGGGCTGCACGTTCCGCAGCAAATATATTTGTGGATCGGGCCGAACGTTCCTCGACACTAAAATGTTATATATATGTGGATCGGGTCGTACGTTCCTCGGCACTATTATGTTACATATGAATCAGTTATGTGTATATGTATATGATGACATACGATGTTGGCACGCACGGTCTGTGTTTGGAAAGTACGCATTTTTGGCACTCTGGATGATCTACTTATTTTCTGTACTTCTTCTGACACATCACATCGGTATACACGGTTTGCATTCTGAAAAATAAGTATTTTGGTATTCTGAAAATGTACTTACTTTTGTACTGTTTGTTTCGATTATGGTTCTGTTTTCTGTATTCCATGCTTTACATACTCAGTACATATTCCGTACTGACACCCTTTTCTTCGGGGCTACGTTTCATGCCACCCAGGTACACCCAGATGAGTAAAGGACATTGTTAGAAGATGCTTCAGCTGGATTGGCGAGCTCCACTTCTTTCCGGAGTATTGCCGAGTCGGAGTTTGTATGATATGATTTCTGATCGGGGTTAGAGACTTTGCAGACAGAGTCGTGGGTATAGAATGTCAGTTTTGTAAGCGGCTCCATCAGCCGATATGTCATTCTGTGTTATGTGATTCTACACGATTACAAATTTTGTTTGATTTGAGAATAACGATGAAAAAAAGAATATTTCTGAAAGTTGTACTTCATGTTTCATCTTCATTTGATTTAAAGGTCTAAGAAGTTTATGTGTGCACTAAAGGTCTGAGGGTTCGCTCGGCCCTAAGTAAGGGTCGGGTGCCCATCACACCCTAGGGAGATTAGGGTGTGACACGGGGTTCCATAATAGTCATACATAGACACATATACATAATAGCTCATAAGCATCTTTATTAATTTACATCATTATCACAGTCGTCATCAACATCATTATTACTACTATTGTCATCCATCACATTTACCTTAATAGGCCTACTCGTCATACGAGGAACTTAGTACAATCGTAGCATATCGAGAATCATAAGATAAGTAGCTTTGAATATAGAAGCATTTGGAGAATATCATTAGCTCACAGAAGATTTAGATGATTGGCCAAAGAACCATGCCTTATGAAAGAAGGGGTAGCCTTACATACCTTTCCGTTCAACTATTCTACACTTGCGCTTTCTCCTCCAATGCTAGTGTTTCTACCTTGATTAAAGTCATACTATCATTAGAATCGATAGCTAGCATATATGACTAAAGCTAGAGAAAGTCGGACAACATCTCCTTTATTTATACGACATTCTTCCATAACGTATATCAACTCCCAAATGTCAATAACACAATTATCCATATCCATTGCTATAACACACGACTATGTCCATTCTGGTACATTACTCATCTCATGTTCTCAACATCATTTATAACACATTTACATCACAATACATCAAGACTCATAACTCAATTCAAACTATTTCTCAAAATGACACTATTCCATATTCATGACCCATTTTTCCATACCTTTCTACAATCCAAGTATTTCAACTCTTAAATACCTTAAACAACATAGATATATCATGAATCTTACCTTATATTTTGTAGGAACAATCCTTGGTTGATAATACTCCACTTGAGCAAAAACCCTAGTTTACCCCCATGAGATTTCTTGACTTTGAATGATCTTTGATGGTTTTCTTACACTTAATTCACTTAGTTTATGTTGTTGATCACCAAATATCCTTGAATTCTTGTGGAATAAATGTAGAGAGATGTTTTAGAGAGAAGGGGTGTGATGTAGAAATGAAATGAAATAAGACTTGCCCCCTTCATTTATTGATCCAAATCTATCCCGACCATATATACGGACCAACATACGGTCTGTATAATTTATACGGGCCGTATGTCTGGCTGTATATTTGGTCCAGAAACTTTTTCCTTTCGGGGCTGATTATACGATCCCAAACATACGGACTGTATAATTTATATGGCCAGTATGTTTGGCCGTATAACTCCCAGTGGTTCCGAAATTCGTTTCGTCGATTCGTTTGATCTCCAATCCTTATGGAACCTTCTCAACACTTGTCCAACACTTCAATACCAATCTAAGGGACGTTATCACTCTTCTCCAAGACATCATTAAAGCCTCGTTAACTTGCTACTCATTTTTCCTTTCCGATACTCATCGTATGCATTGCCTTCTCTTGGACCACTTTCTCGTCTAACATCGTATGCCTTTGAAATCTCACTTAATGTGATCAAATGTCATATCTTACTCATGGAAATATCGTATACTCGTACTCCTCGCTAGTTCATTCACTCGTGCAACAACGACGGATTTTCCGAGGTGTAACATTCTCCCCCCCTTAGGAACATTCGTCCTAGAATGTTAAAGTCTTCGGGGATTCTATAAAAATTTCGCCAGAGTTTCCCCTATAACATGACACTACCATCCTGTCACAACAACCCATAATAACAATGCCTCACAGGGCCATAATATAATAGCAATAGAATTTGGCCACACATGACCAAAAAACATAAAAGGAAAACATACATAACTTATAATCTTGATGTCTCATCTTGGATATCTTCCAAGGGCTGAAATAAATGCGGGTATCTAGATTTCATACTTTCCTCCGCTTCCCATGTCATTTCGTCTCGTCTACTGCTTCTCCATGAACCTTAACTGAGGCCACTTCTTTGTTTCTAAGCCTCCGTACTTGCCTATCTAGTATGGCAATGGGTACCTCTTCATAAGTCAATTTCTCTGTGACTTGTACATCACTTATTGGCACGATCTTAGTAGGATCTCCAACACATTTTCGGAGCATCGAGACATGGAAAGACTCCAAATCCGGAGGTAGATCTAATATGGACTGACTCTAAATCCGGAGGTAGATCTAACTCATAGGCCACTTTGCCTACCTTTCGCACAATCTCATAAGGTCCAATGTATCGGGGACTAAGATTCCCCTTCTTGCCAAATCTCATTACACCCTTCATCGGTGACACTTTCAAAAATACCCAATCTTTCTCTTGGAACTCTAAGTCTCTTCGACGATTATCTGCATAGGACTTTTGACGACTTTGGGCTGCTAACAACTTATCTTGTATGAGCTTAACTTTCTCTATGGCTTGCTGGACCAAGTCTCGCCCTATAAATTTAGTCTCTCCTATTTCAAACCACCCAATTGGGGATCTACACTTTCGCCCATATAAAGCTTCATACGGTGCCATTTGTATGCTAGAACGATAACTGTTATTGTAAGCAAACTCAATGAGTGGCAAATGATCATCCCAATTTCCTCCAAAATCTATCATACATGCCCGCAACATATCTTCGAGAGTCTGAATTGTGCGTTCAGCTTGCCCATCGGTCTGCGGGTGAAATGTCGTGCTAAGGCTCACTTGGGTCCCTAGAACCTCTTGGAAAGACTTCCAAAAATTGGCTGTAAACTGAGTCCCTTTATCTGAGATAATAGATACTGGAACACCATGGAGTCTCACTATCTCTTTAAGATAAAGCTTCGCATAATTTTCTACAACATACGTCGTTCTGACTGGTAAGAAATGAGCTGACTTGGTGATTCTATCCACAATCACCCATATGGAATCATACTTACGTCGAAAATGGGGTAAAGCCTGAGATGAAGTCCATGTTAATCACTTCCCACTTCCAAGTTGGGATTTCTATAGCTTGCAACAATCCACCCGACTTTTGATGCTCGATTTTCACTTGTTGACAATTGGGACATTGAGCTACGAATTCCGTTACATCTTTCTTCATTCCATTCCACCAATATATAGACTTAAGGTCATGATACATTTTCATCGCTCCGGGGTGAACAGAATAACGGGAGCAATGAGCTTCTCTCAATATCTGGTGGCGTAAACCTGCCACATTGGGAACACATAATTTGCCTCGGCATCGGAGAAATCCGTCTCCTGAAAGCTCGAATGATGACTCCTCTTTCTGAAGGAGTGTATCTCTGTACTGCATTAGCATGGAATCTTCGTATTGTCACTCTTTCAGTTCTGCTACTAGCGACGAGACTATTGAATTCTGAATAGTAGCTCCCTTACTACCCGAGTCCACTACTCGAACTCCTAGGCTAGCAAGCTGCTGGAGCTCACGGGCCATTTCTCTCTTTTCTGGTCGAACATCACACAAACTTCCCATAGATCTACGGCTGAGAGCATCAGCCATAGTATTCGCCTTTCCAGGGTGATACAAGATATCGACATCATAATCTTTTAGCAATTCTAACCATCGTCGTTGCCGCAAATTCAACTCTTTCTGTTTGAAGATATACTGAAGACTCTTATGATCTGTATAAATATCCACATGGACACCATATAAATAATGTCTCCATATATTTAACGCATGAACCACTGCGGCCAATTCTAAATCATGGGTTGGACAATTCCGTTCATGTTTCCGTAATTTCCTTGAAGCATACGCAATTACTTTACCATGTTGCATCAATACACAACTTAGCCCAAGGCCTGAAGCATCACAATAAACAACATATCCTTCCAACCCCTCTGGAAGTGTCAAGACTGGGGCGGAAGTCAATCTACCTTTCAACTCTTGGAAGCTACGGTCACAAGCAACTGTCCATTGAAACTTTGCCGATTTCTGGGTCAACTTTGTGAGTGGTGCAGATATAGAAGAAAAACCTTCAACGAATCTCTTGTAATAACCTGCTATGCCCAGAAAGCTACGAACCTCCGTAGGAGTTGTGAGCCTTGGCCAAGTCTTCACGACCTCAATCTTTTGACTATCCACTCGAATACCATCGGCTGCAACAATATGCCCCAGAAATGCCACTGAGTTCAACAAAAACTCGCATTTGGAAAACTTTGCAAAGTACTCTCGAGCTCGAAGAACTCCAAGGATAGTACGCAAATGATCTGCATGTTCTGCCTCAGATCTAGAATACACCAAGATGTCGTCGATAAATACAAGCACAAATAAATCCAGAAAGGGGCTGAACACATTATTCAGCAAATCCATAAATACCGCCGGCGCATTAGTTAGCCCAAATGACATTACCCGGAACTCAAAATGACCATATCTTGTTCTAAAGGCTGTCTTCGGGATATCTTTCTCCCTAACTCTCACTTGGTGATACCCGGACCTCAAATCGATCTTTGAAAACCATTTGGTGCCTTGCAATTGATCAAATAAGACATCAATCCTCGGAAGAGGATATTTGTTCTTAATCGTCACCTTATTCAGTTGTCGATAATCAATGCACATTCTCAAAGAGCCATCATTCTTTCGGAAAAATAATACGGGTGCTCCCCATGGGGATGAATTAGGCCTAATAAAGCCTTTATCAAGCAAGTCTTTCAATTGCTCCTTCGACTCTTTCAATTCTGCGGGTGCCATCTTATAGGGAAGAATAGATATAGACTTTGTGCTTGGCAACACATCAATAGCAAAATCAATCTCCCGCTCAGGAGGGAGGCCTGGAAGCTCTTCCGGGAACACATCCGAAAATTCAGTTACTACAGGAACTGACTGAAGAGTCGGCGAATCAGCTTCCACATCTTGAACCCAAACTAGGTGATAGATACACCCTTTTGTGATCATTTTCCTTGCCTTTAGAGAGGAAATAAACCTACCTTTTGGTGACGCCATGTTCCCTTTCCATTCTAAAACTGGTTCTCCCAGAAATTGGAAACGAACCATTTTCATTGTACAATCAACATTGGCATAACAAGAAGCCAACCAATCTATGCCCATAATAACATCAAAATCCACCATTTCTAACTCATGCAAATCAATCATGGTACGACGATCACAAATCACAATTATACAATTTCTATATACTCGGCTAGCTATCACCGAGTCACCCACGGGTGTAGACACCTCAAAAGGTTTGATCGACTCCGGTTCGACTCTAAATCGACTAGCAACATACGGAGTAACATATGACAATGTGGAGCCCGGATCAATTAAAGCATATACATCATGAGAAAATACCGATAATATACCTGTAACCATTCAGGAGAAGACTCAAGATCTTGGCGTCCAGCCAAAGCATAAACACGGTGTTGAGGACCGCTAGAACTGGGAACTCTCCCTCTGCCTCTACCATGGCCGACTGGCGCATGTGAACCTGGCCCCATAGGGCGTACAGACGCTGAAGATCCGGCTATCGACCCTGAAGGCTGGGTCCTACCTCTACCATGAACTGAGGGGCAATCACGCATGATATGGCTTGGTCGACCACATGAATAGCAAACATCCGAACCCAATCGGCATCGAGCCCAATGCAACTTCCTATACTGGGAACATCGTAGCGCGGGTGGCCTTGCCTGACCTGAATCATCTCTAAACTTAGACCCCGAATAACTCTGACTCGGCCCGGAACGAGTAGATCTATCGAATCTCTGGCCTGAAAACCATGGAGGTGCACTAGTCATAGAATAGCCCGAATGCCTGGGAAACCGTTGCCTGTGCCCACCTCTGAACTCACTCATCGGACCTGAAGATCTGGCCCTCTTACTATGACCCCTATCTTGCTCGCATTCACTTCTTTAATGTTGTAAACTGTCTTCCAAGTTCTGAGCATGAGCCTGAATACGTGCAATATCCATATTGTCCTGAAGGGACGCAGTCAAGGCCATCAAATGTGGCCCTAGGCCTTTCACAAATCGGTGTACCCGGTCGCCCATATCCGCTACCATGACCGAAGCATACCTAGCCAAAGAATTAAAGCGGAGACTATACTCTAGAGCACTCATGCTACCTTGCCTCAGATTTAAGAACTTATCGGCCCTAGGTCGCCGAACTTCTGGAGGCATATAATGTCGGAGGAAAGCATCAACAAACTCTTGCCATACCGGGGGAGGTGCATTGGCTCCCCGTGAAGCCATCCAAACTGTATACCATTAGATCGAGACATCTCTCAATCTATACGACGCTAACTCCACCGATTCGGTGTCCGAAGCATGTATCAATCGAAGCGTCCTCAACATACCATCAATAAAATACAGAGGGTCCTCCTCCGGCTTTGACCCAATGAATTCCGGAGGGTTCAAAGTAATGAAGTCACGGGCTCTTGCACTAACAGCTCTATCACCTTGACCTGTACTTTGCCGCTGAGTCTGAGCAGCAACCAACTGAGTAAGCAAATGTATGGCCTGTTTCACATCTTTGCCTGAAGCATCCGGTGGAGGAGCTGGAGGTGCTGGAGCTGGGGCTGAGGCTCCCTCGCGCTCCTCTAATATAGGTACTGAACGGGAGGACTGAGATTGAGCCGCACTCTGGGACTCACTTTCCTCTACTACTGGTGGCGGTGCTCTTTCAGTACGCTTTTCTGCCACCGTCTTGCCCTTTTGGGCTGCTGTAGCCTTTCTCTTTACAGGCATTTCTGAAATACACAACACACGATTAAGGGACAAGAATTTCTTATATCATAGCTCTATCGCACGATTCTTATGAATAAAGAAGATCATTTATTCCTAAAATGTCTGCAGCTTGTTGTTTATAAGTGTGGCGCGCAACACACCCATAACCAAGACTCTACTAGACACGGCTCGTAGACACACCCTAGGACCGAACTGCTCTGGTACCACTTTTGTCACGACCCGACCAGGGCCTCGACGGGCACCCGGTGCTAGCCCACCCGGGCACCCTTTGACTTATGCTTACTCTTACATATAGGTGAGCCACATAATTAAACATACATTTCCATTCATCATTCATGCTAGTCCCATTGGACGACAATGCTTTCATATCATCATTGGAATCTATGCCACATCAATGTACATGAGCCGACAAGGCTGTCAAAATGATATACAAAATGTAGGCCGACAAGGCCAAACATATCTAACCATATACACATGTCTACGAGCCTCTAAGAAGAGTATATCATATCCCATGAGCGGGATAGGACCCCGCTATGCCCATAATTATATACACAAAAGAATAAGTACCCAAAAGGTATGGCTCCGAATGAAATGGAGCTCTGCTATGTAGTCTCTGAGGATACGGCTATGGATCGAGCCTGTCTCCCTGTGCACCTGCGGGCATGACGCAGCATCCAAAAACAAAAGGACGTCAGTACGAAGAATGTACTGAGTATGTAAAGCATGATCAATATCAATATAGAAGCATAATAAGCGACATAAGAAATAGCACAAGATGGGAGGCGGTGTTATCATCGTCATAGGCACTTACTTGCCTTACATAGGATCTTTCTGTTTCTAATGCGTATTTATGTACATACATCCATATCCGTATCCGTTCCATATCTGTACTCATGTTCGCATACATACCCTTATTCGCATTCATATCATATCTTGTTCGTATTCATATTCGTATCTATATAATATACATAATCATAGCATATACATAGCCTTTACATAGCATACCCGACCATGCAGGATCGTTGTTTCATACATACTTGGCCAACCAAGGCTCAAGGTTACTCATACCTGGCCCTATCAAGGCTTCAGGGTTACATCTACCTGGCCCTACCAAGGTTTCAGGGTTACATCTACTTGGCCCTACCAAGGCGTCAGGGTTATCCGTACCATCTGCAGAGGTGCGTGCGCGTTACGTAATCATATACATACTTATTTTCATATCTTACCCGGCCTCATAAGCTCGGGGTTCCATAATAGTCATACATAGACACATATACATAATAGCTCATAAGCATCTTTATTAATTTACATCATTATCACAGTCGTCATCAACATCATTATTATTACTATCGACATCCATCACATTTACCTTAATATGCCTACTCGTCATACGAGGAACTTAGTACAATCGTAGCATATCGAGAATCATAAGCTTAGTAGCTTTGAAGATAGAAGCATTTGGAGAATATCATCAGCTCGTAGAAGATTTAGATGATTGGCCAAAGAACCATGCCTTATGAAAGAAGGGGTAGCCTTACATACCTTTCCGTTCAACTATTCTACACTTGCGCTTTCTCCTCCAATGCTAGTGTTTCTACCTTGATTAAAGTCATACTATCATTATAATCGATAGCTAGCATATATGACTAAAGCTAGAGAAAGTCGGACAACATCTCCTTTATTTATACGACATTCTTCCATAACGTATATCAACTCCCAAATGTCAATAACACATTTACAATACCATAACAATAGTCATTGTTCATCCACATTTCTCAATTTGCTTTCAATTATCCATATCCATGGCTATAACACACGACTATGTCCATTCTGGTACATTACTCATCTCATGTTCTCAACATCATTTATAACACATTTACATCACAATACATCAAGACTCATAACTCAATTCAAACTATTTCTCAAAATGACACTATTCCATATTCATGACCCATTTTTCCATACTTTCTACAATCCAAGTATTTCAACTCTTAAATACCTTAAACAACATAGAAATATCATGAATCTTACCTTAGATTTTGTAGGAACAATCCTTGGTTGATAATACTCCACTTGAGCAAAAACCCTAGTTTACCCCCATGAGATTTCTTGACTTTGAATGATCTTTGATGGTTTTCTTACACTTGATTCACTTAGTTTATGTTGTTGATCACCAAATATCCTTGAATTCTTGTGGAATAAATGTAGAGAGATGTTTTAGAGAGAACGGGTGTGATGTAGAAATGAAATGAAATAAGACTTGCCCCCTTCATTTATTGATCCATATCTATCCCGACCATATATACGAACCAACATACGGTCCGTATAATTTATACGGGCCGTATGTTTGGCCGTATATTTGGTCCAGAAACTTTTTCCTTTCGGGGCTGATTATACGATCCCAAACATACGGACTGTATAATTTATATGGCCAGTATGTTTGGCCGTATAACTCCCAGTGGTTCCGAAATTCGTTTCGTCGATTCGTTTGATCTCCAATCCTTATGGAACCTTCTCAACGCTTGTCCAACACTTCAATTCCAATCTAAGGGACGTTATCACTCTTCTCCAAGACATCATTAAAGCCTCGTTAACTCGCTACTAATTTTTCCTTTCCGATACTCATCGTATGCATTGCCTTCTCTTGGACCACTTTCTCGTCTAACATCATATGCCTTTGAAATCTCACTTAATGTGATCAAATGTCATTTCTTACTCATGGAAATATCGTATACTCGTACTCCTCACTAGTTCATTCACTCGTGCAACAACGGAGGATTTTCCGAGGTGTAACAGACATACTTAACTCATACTTAAAATGACCATATCCTAACAAGTGACATAAACTGTAAAGAATCATGAATCGAGTAAACACATTAGAAATAAAAATAAACGCAGGAACTGAATACATGATTACATGACAAAAACTTATTTTAGGAATCTTGTTAAATACCTAAAGACAATCTTGAAGCCAAAACGATAATCTATAATACTCATGATTTCTAAAATAAATAGGGAGCACAAACAACCAACAATCCTCAAATCATGTCGAACTTCCCGGATTGATTCAAGCACGTATGAATCATTTTCGATCCTTTACAGATTTTGTAGCAAACCACAACAAAGAGAAATCCCAAAATATTCACATAGGCCAGAACAAGTAAAGAAAGCTAAAATACTACTTATATAACTAAGACTAAACTAAGAAAGTAGTAGAAATAAAATATAAAATTGGGACGAGGAAAGAAGATTACATAACAAACTTTACGCAATTTATAAAAATTCTGTTTCAAGGTTAACATATGAATTGGGCCAATATTCTACCCTTTCGCATAACACTTAACCGTCAGATTCATACTCTGAGAAAAACTTCAAGTTTAATCATTAAACAGAACACACATTCTTCATAGCATATTAAGACACGCAACAAGGAAATGCAATACCTATACAGCTTTAACAATTTTCAGTCTCACATTGAATAGAGGACCGTTACCACCATATCCAAAATAGGTTCAGTAAAATATTTTTTATACTACGCATTACTGAAACGCAAATCTTAAGCCATATTTTCAAATAAAATACTTAATACAATACAGTAATCTTAATCTTAAAGAAAAAGTACTAACATTCATCAAAAGGCATACGAATTTCCTATTTTCACGACATCTGTCATACCATCACTAACACATAATCGCCCCGAAACTAAAGCACTTTACACACACAAACAAGGAATCACAAATACAAATCAAAAATCAAATCGAACTAAAAAGAGAGGAAGAAAGGGATTGCACCGACCTTTCTCATGTGCAGTAAACTAGAGCTTTTAGGTCCCGGATCCACACTCAAAACGCGACGAACCAGAACCCGCTTAGATTAACCAAAGTTTCAAATGGAAAAGGTAAAATATAGAGGTTTAGAATGATATGCAGATGTTTTTTTTAGTAAGACGCAGTGCCTGTTCTTGTTTTTTTTTTTAAGATGAGATGTCGTGGTTGTTACACCTCCCCTAAATGAATGCTAAAGGGTCCTATTTATAGCTGCGAGCTAGGGTTCTTAAGGTCGACTTTGGGCGGGATTTTTGAAAATAGGGATTGCAAACGTTAGAAAATGGCCAAATCTAATAGTGATTTTTCGGGCAGAGCAAAAATCATATTCCTTTGTTAGAAAAGGGAAATATAAACAGAAGTGTAGAGGTAAACATTTGTCAGCCTTGCTCGAACTCATCGATTTTTGTCTTGTATTGAAGATACGATTTCAGATCTTACCCAAAAATGGAGAAGTCTTGGTCTGAATCAGAGATATTGACTCTCTTGATACATAAATTTGGAAAACCTTCCTATGAGGTGCTGAAATCTGTAGCAAAGCAGAATCTTTACTAGAATTGAGAAGGGCAAAATCTGAACTTGGTTGATGGAAGGGTGGAAATCGATCAAAAATGGACAAAGGGACAAACACTTTCTGCCATAGAAAAAAAAAGAGGTGTATGAGGAGAAGATTAGGGTTTGAGATATGACAAAGGGTTATTCAAGTCATTTAGGAAGGTTAAGTTGGGGGTAGGATAGTCAACTCATGGCATTTGGGATCATAGGGTTTTAATTTTGAATTAAATGACCAATAAAAACATGACAAGTGGAGAGGAGGGTGCTAGGCGTGTGAGAGGCTTGTGGGAGGAGTGTGAAACGTGTGCTAGTTGTGTGTTGGTGACCGTTTGGCACTTATGTGGCGTTGACGGGGCGCTCACGTGGCGTCGACATGGCAAGGAGGGTATGGAAATGGGCTGTGTGGTTGGGCTCTTCTTTGGGCTATTATTGGCCAAATCAAGTATCAGATTTTATATGAATTGGGCTAGTATGAAGTCTTTTATTTTGGGCTTAAGATGCTTTCTTCCTCATATTTATTTAGGCTTCTTAATTAAGATGAAAGACACTCTATAGATAATCATATATTAACGCGTGCTAAAATATTACTTAGTATAAAAATATATTTATTAGTGCTCAAATAAAATAAAATTGTATGATATTGTAATAGTTGCGATAATATTTTTAAAGTTTGTAAAAAAAAAGTAAATGTTGTCGTTCAATTGTAAAAAATGTGATGCGTTTTTGCGTAAGATAATAAATAGAAATGTTAAAAGTGATCATGACGATTATAATATTAAGTGATGGCAATATAATAATAACAATAATTATAATAATAAAAACAGTAATAATAATGATAATAGGGAATGGCTATAGTTGGATAATGGAAAATGATGACATTAATAGAAAGCTAATAATTGTAATAAATTATAAATAACTGTTCTTAAGTTGTCCAAATATTAGGAGCGCCAATAAATATTTTGGAAGAAAGGAGGGACAAATTTGGGTGTCAAAAACCTATATCTTACGCTGCATTAGTCGATTTACTATGCAACGACACGTAATTTTTTCGAGGTGTAACATCCTTCCCCCCTTTAAAAACATTCGTCCTCGAATGTTAAGTTCTTGGGAACTCCACGAAAATTTCGCCAGAGTTTCCCCTATAATATGGCACTACCACCCTGTCACAACAACCCACAATAACAATGCCTCACAGGGTCACAACACAATAGAAATATATTTATGGTCACACACGAGAAAAAGCATGAAAAGAGAGCATACATACCTCATAATGTTGATGTTTCATCTTGGATCTCTTCTGGGGGTTGAAATAAGTGCGGGTACTTGGATTTCATATTTTTTTCTGCTTCCCAAGTCATTTCTTCTCGGTTATTATTTCTCCATAAGACTTTGACTGAAGCTACTTCTTTATTTCTAAGTCTTTGTACTTGCCTATCTAATATGGCAACGGGTAACTCTTCACAAGCCAACTTTTCTAACACTTGAACATCATATACCGGCATGATCCTAGTAGGATCTCCAATAGATTTTCAGAGCATTGTGGCATGGAAGACCGGATGAACTGATTCAAGTTCTGAGGGTAAGTCCAATTCATAAGCTACTTGACCCACCTTGCGGACAATCTTATAAGGTTCTATATATCGGGGACTCAACTTCCCTTTCGTACCAAATCTCATCACTCCTTTCATTAGAGACACCTTTAAGAATACCCAGTCATCAACTTGAAATTCTAAGTCTCGCCGCCGATTGTCCGCATAAGATTTCTGGCGACTTTGGGCTGTCACCAATCGATCTCGGATAACCTTGACCTTTTCCACTTCTTTTTGAATAAACTCAGGGCCTATTAGCTATACCTCTCCTACTTCAAACCACCCAATTGGGGATCTACACTTCCTTCCATATAGAGCTTCATATGGAGCCATTCGGATACTGGAATGATAGCTGTTGTTGTATGCGAACTCAATAAGGGGTAAGTGGTCATCCCAACTACCACCGAAATCTAGTACACATGTCTGTTGCATATCTTTCAAGGTCTGGATGGTACGTTTGGCTTGTCCATCAGTTTGTGGATGAAATGCTGTGCTAAGCTTTACTTGAGTACCCAAACCTTCTTGGAAAGCTTTCCAGAACATGGCTGTAAATTGTGCTCCTCTGTCAGTAATAATGGACACCGGGACACCATGAAGTCACACAATCTCCTTAAGATATAACCTTGCATAATCTTCTGCTGATTATGTCATTCTGACTGGAAGAAAATGAGCTGCTTTCGTGAGTCTGTCCACGATCACCCATATGAAATCATATTTGCTTTGGGAACGAGGTAACCCCACCATAAAATCCATGTTGATCACTTCCCATTTCCAAGTAGGGATTTCCATTGCTTGCAATAATCCTCCTGGTTTCTGATGTTCAACTTTCACTTGTTGACAGTTTGGACAGTGAGCTACAAATTCTGCTATGCTTTTCTTCATTCCATCCCACCAATACATTAACTTAAGATCATGGTACATCTTTGTCGCACCTAGGTGAATGGAATACCAAAAATAATGAGCTTCTTTTAGAATTCGACGACGTAATTCCGCAACATTTGGAACACATAGCCTGCCTCGATATCTAAGAACTCCATCTATAGAAGTTTCAAATGGAGACTTCTCTTTTTTATGGAATGTGTCTCTATAGTGGCTCAACTGAGGATCTTCATATTGACGCTCTTTCACCTCCATGTTCAAGGATGAAACTGTTAGATCATTGATATCAATTCCTGCATTGCCTGAATCAATTAGACGAACTCCAAGGCTAGCTAGCTGGTGTATCTCACGGACTAATTCTTTCTTCTCTGGAGGATCCTCACATAGGCTACCCATTGATCTGTGGAGAAGTGCATCAGCTACTACATTTGCCTTTCCGGGATGGTAGAAAATACTCACATCATAATCTTTCAATAATTCTAATTGACGCCTCTGCTGCAGATTTAACTCCTTCTGCTTGAAAATATATTGGACACTCTTGTGATCTATATACATATCAACATGTACACCATAAAAATAATGTATCCACATCTTTAGTGTATGAATAACTGCGGCCAATTCAAGATCATGAGTCGGACAATTTTTCTCATGTTTTCGCAACTGCCTTGAAGCATAAGAAATGACCTTACCGTGCTGCATCAACACACATCATAACTCGACACCAGAGGCATCACAATATACAACATAACCATCTGGTCTATCTGGGAGTGTCAAGACTAGGGCTGAAGTTAGCCTATCTTTCAATTCCTGAAAACTGTGTTCACAGGCATCATTCCACTGAAATTTAGCTGACTTCTAGGTTAGCTTCGTCAATGGGGTTGAATTAGAGGAAAACCCTTCCACGAATCTTCTATAGTAACCTCCCAAACCTAGAAAACCACAGACTTCTGTGGGTGTTGGGCCTTGTCCAAGTCTTCACAGCTTCAATTTTTTGAATATCAACTCGAATACCATCGTCTGAAATAACATAGCCCAAAAATGTCACAGACTTTAGCCAAAACTCGCACTTTGAAAATTTTGCATACAATTCTCGAGTGCGAAAAATCCCAAGAACAATGCGTAAATGGTCTGCATGCTCGGATTCTGTCCGAGAATGTACCAGAATATTATCAATAAACACGATCACAAACAGATCTAAGAGTGTCCTGAATACATTATTCATCAAATTCATGAACACCGCTGGAGCATTTGTTAACCCAAATGACATCACCCGAAATTCATAATGGCCATTTCTTGTTCTGAAAGCTGTTTTGGGAATATCTTCTTCTCTAACTCTCACTTGGTGATAACCTGACCTCAGATCTATTTTGGAAAACCTCTTAGCACCCTGTATTTGGTCAAACAAATCATCAATTCTCGGAAGAGGATATTTATTCTTGATTGTCACCTCGAAAAAATTTCATGTCGTCATATGAAAGATAGACTAATTCAGGGTGAGACGAACAAGATGTTTCTATAAGTAAGAAAGGTTATTTAACGATCCTAGTTAAGATTTCAAGATGTTGGAAGCAAGAGGAGAAAGTTCCTTAAGAAGGGCAAAATATATGTTGTAGCTAGGGTTTTGCACAAAGTTGGTAGCTGCTCCGAAGCTTGTTTCTATGAGATGAAAAGGTTAGTTTCCATGCTTATTTCATGTTGTTGAGAATATTTGGTTATAGCCAAACTAGGGTGGAAGAAGGAGGTACAAAAATGAAGTCTAATGTAGCTTTTATGATGTTTATGAGTAGTAATCTATATGTAGTCATGATTTCTAGTGTAATATGGATATAATCATGTTATGGAAGGTAATAATGGTGATGAAGAAGTGTTATATGAAAATGTGCTAAAACAGGTGCAAAGCTGTTGGTATAAGTTGAACAAAAGGATGAACTTAGAAGGCTTAGTGTAATGTGAATACTTGATTATAATATTATGAGTGTATTGTGGATGTTATTGTGGTTGTTGGGAGTTGTTTAGTAATATGGTGGAAGTTGACGAAATAGGGGAGATACAGTCCAATATTCATTAGATCATGAATTACTCTAGTTTGAATTTAAGAATATCATTAAGGCTTATCCATGGCATGAATGCTTCTAAATGTAGATTATTCAAGCTTCAATGGTGAACGTTAGCTAGTTGAGAAGACAAAGAGTGTGACACCCTAATCTCCCTAGGGTATGATGGGCACCCGACCCTTACTTAGGGCCGAGCGAACCCTCTGACTCTTGATACACACATAACATCTTTGGACTTTTAAATCAAATAAGCATGCAATACATATTAAGGCTTTCAGAAATTTTCTTTTTCTTTGTTTATCAAATCCAACAAAATATGTAATTATATGGAATTCATATCATAACACAAACTGACACATCGGCTGATGGAGCCGCTTACAGAACTAGTATTCTATACCCACAACTGTGTCTGCAAAGTCTCTAACATTAATCAGACATCATAGCACATATACTCTGACTCGGCAGCACTCTAGGAACAAGTGGAGCTTGCCAACTTCACCGGAACATCTTCTGTAATATCTTCCACTCGTCTGGGTGTACCAGCGTGGCATGAAATGCAGCCCCCGAAGAAAAGGGGGTCAGTACGGAAAATGTACTGAGCATGTAAGGCAATTATTACAGTAAAAGAGAATCATAGCTGAAACAGAGATTTACCAGAACCAAGTATGAACTTTTAAAGCATCAAAACACTTGCCTTTTTAAAGCGAAAATCATGTATGTCATCATCATAAATCATAAATGAAAGTCATGTATCTATATAATGCCGTGGAACGTACGGCCCGATCCATATATCATAATATATCAATATAATACCGTGGAACGTACGGCCCGATCCATATATCATAACATATCATGTATGCATAACGTGTCCCGGCCTTCTATTGAGGGACTCGGTGGATAGAATCATGCATGTCAGAGTCATATACCATATATACATAATGTGTCCCGGCCCTCTATTGCGGGTCTCGGTGAATAAAATCATCATATGCCATCCCCGTATCATCATATCATCATATACATATACATATAACGTGTCCCGGCCCGCAAGTGAGAGGGACTCGGTGAACAATGCAGTGGAGTACGCACGAGAACATGTCCTGGCCCGGGCTCAGTGAAAGACATACTGAGGCTTGCACGAACAGAGTAGTGCGAAACCATATGCACATAAATCAAGACTCGATAGACAAATATATTTACCGACACCTGAAGGCTCAGAAACAAGTTTCGGGTCAATCCGACTTAGTATAAGAAAGTTTTGAGCGTTTGAAGTACAGAACGTTCTACAAGAGTTTCAGAAACCATATTTGGAAAATCAGAGCCCTAATCATGTCAAGTACCTTTTGGATATCGTTATGGATAAATCAAATATAGCTTTTGGAATCATATGTACGTATCAAAATGTACCAAAGACTCGATGGAATAATCAAACGTGTTATCTTTTGAAAATCAAAACTTTAGTCATATCAATTATCTTTCGAATGCCATTCGGAAACATACAGAACTTTTACGAACGTTTCAAAGCAAACCCGAGATCTTTTTAGAAAGTTAAGGACATTAAAACTTACAGAACTCTTTGAGAAACAAAATCCTTTATGCTCATCTCGTTATTTCATCATATAATATGCTCGATCATACCAGACATACTTATATCAGAAGTGAATCAGAATCATAGACAGCCTCAGAAACATATCAAATAGATCCTTGGACATCATAGATACGTATCAAAATCATATGAAACAACTTATGGAAATCAATGATATTGGCCATCCTAGTGGCTCTAAGAATGGAAATTCCTTTGAAATGATACATATACGTCAATTGTTCGTTTCATAAAGATCATGCCAAAAGAAAGAAAGGGTAAGCCTTACATACCTGTGCCACGCCTTATTAGCTACGCTTATTTATCCAAGCTTGCTATTCTACAGTCAAGAAGATTTTTCATAATCATTAGATTCATCGACATATACTTGTCTTAGCCTTTCAAATGAATTCATTTATAGTCTACCGAAATTTCGGCAGCATCTCCCCTGTAAATACAACATCCCCGAGAATCTAGCTCGGCCAATTTAACAACAACAAACCCGAGAATTCAACTCGGCCAAATTATCCACAATAATACCAACAATCATATCTCCAATTTCAACAGTTGTTTCAAAATACATTCTAACATTAACAATTCTTTCTACACAATCCGACGACATTCCATTTTTATTCAACTCAATCGCATATATTCAAGCCAACATCAATGCTTACACATTCAAATACTTGCCCAAGACCTTACAAACACAATTCAAGAATACTTCAAATAAGTCATACCATATTCAAAACAATCTAGCCAATATGCCATTTCACCCGAAACCTTCCAAATGCAACAAGAACACTAACAACACATTCCCTTTCATCCAAATTCATAAACTACGCCAACAATCTATACTTTAGCAATATCATTCATTCTTATGATCATAAGAAACCATACTTATATCACATTAACTTCTTCCATTATCCACAAACAATTACAACTTCATTTCAAACCATTAAATCCTTATTTTACATCATAGAATTCACAACCACAACAATCAAATTACTAAATAAAATCAATTCATTTGTTATACACAATACAATTATATTCGGCCAACAACCCAACATGCCAAATTCATGATTTTCATCCATTTCATCACTCTACAACATATACAAATCATCCATAACATATGAAGAGGAGATTAAATCTTACCTTTTCCACTTCACTTCTCCCTCGGCTAGAGTTGCAACTTGAAAGAACCAATGGTATATTTGCTCCAACAACAACTCCATGTTAAAGAGGACTTTCCATTTGGTGGAAATACTAGAAGAAATAATTTTTCTTGGTCCATTTTCCATGGCTCAATTTTTGGGAGCCATGGCCGAAACTCTCTTCTTTCTTTTTTTTTTCTCTCTCCAAGGTTCTAGAGTTGTATGAGAAATATGACTAACAAGTCATATATATATAAGCATAATTAATTTATCCATGTGGGCCAAGCCCACCTTAGCTTGGACGGCTACCATGGTTCATTCAAAAAGTTTCTTGAATTGTTGGTGAAATTTCCATTTTGCCCCTAACCTTCCACAATATTACCATAAGCCACTTTGCGAATTTCGCTTTTTGCCCTTAGCCTTTCTCAATATTTCCATACTAATGATATTCATAAATAATATTCATACCAACTTGTTCATTAAAATAATTTTTGAAATTGGTCTTGCCCTTAACTTATCACGACTACCTCGAAATATCCGAACGTACGAAATACGGGCTATAACATCCTCCCCCCCTTTAGAACATTCGTCCTCGAATGTTCAACTGTCCTCATGGGGTGCTATAATACTTCGGGAGGGTCCCTCTCATAGTTATTCTTTTCTTCATGCCCATTCTTTATCTTTCACCTTACTTTCTTTATAATCGAACTCCTCGATCTTTACATGAGTCTTCATTCCGTGTCATGGGTTTTACAATCCATGGCGCCAATTCATTATCCTTGTCCTTCCTAGGGCATCTCTTCTCTGTTACTATTTCATTATAATACCTTAATAGGAATCACATGTTGGTGCGTAACCTTTTTATCTGACGATCCAATATGGCCACAGGCCGTTCCTTGCTCTCATTTTGATCTGCAGTATTACAGTCTCGGTTATCATGCTATAATTATCCATCGGTCTTTTGGTGTTCTCTTTTTTCTTCGCCCCCTGTTTCTTTATGTCTTTGTCACTATCCCTTTTAGTCTTTCATTCTTAATATTTACCCAAAACATATGTACGCAACGTTTCTTTGCCAATTATTATCCTTCACAGTCCAGTCGGGCTTATGGTGACTTATGATCCGAATTCACCTAACTTATTAGCTCGCAACATCTTGAGTCCTTACTACAACTTTTTCTTTATTTCCTTCTCTCACATTTCTCGACACAAGCATACTTGTTTTTGATCTCTTTGTATTGGCGCTCATTTCATCCTTCGTTATTCCTTGTTGGCTCTTCGGTGTGGATTCCTTATAAATATGATCGAGCATCACTTCACGTCGATGGTTCATATAATTCCATAGCGTATCTTCTCATGTTTCGTATAATTAATAGTCCACGAGCTATTTTCTCGTGCCCGATGAACTCTTTTATTTCATTCATAGGCGTTGTGTTCTTTCGTTCTCTCAACAATTTTCCAAACTACCAAGCGTTGGTACTTTTATTATAATAATCGTTGTTGTCCGCAATATCCTTTGTGCACCTATCTAGTAGCCATTTTCTTGATCTCTTTTTATTACTCTTTAAAACATGTTATTACGTACTTAGGCACGACACAAATTTGCCCGATATGAGGGATTCAAATTATGGCATAATCATATCATAATTCACGTTGGCATGAAGCATTCTCTTAGAGTATCTTCCATCCTTTCCCTTCATGTCGACCTCACGGCACACTCATTGTCAATTCGTTTCTACTCCTTTCATGTATTCTCTTTATGTGCCAATATTGTCACGATCCAACCCCGTAGGCCGTGACTAGTGCCCGATCTGGGCACTCAAACGCATTCTAGTATATGGCAGAAGCCGACAAGGCTTTATTCTAAATTTAGATAATTTCCAGAAAAATTTCGACAGAGTTTCCTTTGTTTTACCGACTATCCCAAATACCCTGCACGCAGAAAATACCAACAAAGGCCTCACAGGGCCAACAAAGCAACATCTAAATATATGCGGACCGGCCGCCGCGGCGAAGGGGATCGCCCAAACACAACACATACACATATCTGTACAGAAAGATCCCAACCCACAAACATGTCCACAGACCTCTAACAAACCGACAATATCATATGACGGGACAGGGCCCCGCCGTACCCATGAACGAGAACATACATATATAGAAGTGACAGACTATACCAAAAGATGGCTCTGAATAAAAGAGCGCTCCAAGAATAGCAGAATGAGATCCTAAGCAGACGGATCAGAAAACCTGTCGTCGGTACCTGCGCGGCATGAAAACGCAGCCCCCGAAGAAAGGGGGTCAGTACGAAATATGTACTGAATATGTAAAGCCTGAGTTGCAGAAACAAAATCATAACTGGTGCAGAACATACAGAAGGTAAACGGAAAATCCAAAGTATCAGATACATATTTCCAAAACATGTAGAGTGTGTACAGAACATATGTCATATCAAATCCGGCCCCTGCCAAGGGACTCGGTAGACAGAACGTGGCCACCCTCCCGACGCTGGTGCCACAACACAGAAGAATCAGAATAGGGGCATAACCCCGTAACGTAAGATGTCATATCAGATGGCCATAGTAAATCATATCAGAACAAACGTACATGGCACAGCATACTCCACAAACCCATGTACGCATATACCTGCCCCCTCACATCGAGGCACGGCGAACAATGCAGGGGATTACGCTTGACAACATATCCTGGCCCGGGCTCAGTGTGGGAAACATTGGGGCATCCACGAATAGAGTCGTGAGAAACTAATGCAAGTAAAATATCATAAATGTTTCCATAGACTCGATGAGGCATATCAAAGACAAATCGATCCGATGAAGTCGGAAGGAATCATAGTAAATGAGTTTCGAGTATCAAAACAATTTATCAGACTTAATGGAATATTTAAAACCATATTAGTTAGGTAATTAAAAGGGTAGTCGAAACGTTTCTTTCAAAAATCGTTCGAAAAGGAGACTTTAGTACATTAAGGGCAAAACCGGGAATAGCGGGCCCACCTCGGAACAAGCAAGGCGGTGGGCTCAAATTACGCCCTTTAAGCTTATGGGGTCACCTATAAAGGTTCTACGGACATTCCGTAGTTTTCTAGACCATTTGGGGAAAATATGCATAATTCTCTAAAAAGGACTCTTAAGGTGTTCAATTCCATTGAATGAAAATGCGACAATTTCAATCGCGGATTCCGATGAACAGAATAATCCCCGAGGCGTAAATCCAAGCCTAGTACATCTAGGACATGCCAAGAGAAGAATCGGGATAGCTTTACATACCTTTTGAGCTTTTTATACCTTTCCAAACTCAGTTCCCGTTTCGTCAGAAATCTGCAAATGGTCACGTTTACCGATTGTAAATTATAGATGCTACAAATTCAATTCAACTCTTATTTGTCTACCGAAATTTCGGCAGCACTTCCCCAATACATATAGCACCCCCGAGAATTCAACTCGGCCAAATCAATCAACAACAACCCAAACAACAACATCAACATCAACAAAGAACATTAAAAACACAATTATCCTTCAACTAGTCATTTTTCTCACAAGTTGACATAACCTTCATTCTAACCCAAACTTTCAAACTAACATCATTGATTTCACATCCATTATCACTCAAGATCATCACAATATAGATTTAGAGACATTTCATATCATTTTCCTTAAGTTATACACTCGATATACATAATATACAACTTTCCGCCAAAGTCATAATTTATCCAAAACTCCTAATCTTTGGCATACGTATTCATAACATGTTTCCTTCTTCCAAGGTCATCAATACTTGTCATAATTAGCAACCTAATAACTTCATTTTCATAATGTCGTAAAATCGTACTAAAACGACATAAGCTTCAATATTCCATTTCGATACAAATTATATCATTCTAACTTCATTTACAATACAAACATCACAACAACACTCTAACACATTAAACAAACTTAATCAATTCCATTCCATAGCCAACATACCACACGGCCAAGAACCCTCTTTGCCAACTTCAACTAAATCATTCACCTTTCAATCCCAATATGCATTTCATCACAATCACAACTAGAATATAACATGGATTCAATACATTATAGGTATACAATAAACCCATACCCACGGCTACATATACATACCACACACCCACCTTGCAAACTTCCATTTTTCCATACAATCAACACATTTCTATATACTACAACACAAACAAAACTCAACAACACAATAAAAAGGTAGGAATTCTTACCTTTTCTTCAAGTCTTCTTCACTTGAATAAGTGATCAAATTGAGGCACCAAGTGTTCTTTCTTCCAAAGCAACTACACCAAGTTATAAAGGGTACTCAACTTAGTAGAAATTCACCAAGATAAAAATTTTAGGAGCAATATTTTTGGAAGTGATTTTTGCTTAGCTAGGGCCGAATGGTTCTTGGTCTTTTGCTCTTGCTTTGCTTGTTTTCTTGAGTCTTCTAATGGATAGGGATGACTATATATAATATAATCTCTTAAGTCAATTAAACACATGGCAATTTAATTACTAACCATGGGTTTGGGCCACTATGTGGCCGGCCACCCCTTAGTATTGGGCCCAAATTTTTCTTTCAATTATTTGGGCCCAATGGATTATAATTCCCGTTTTGTAATTCCCGAAACTAATTTTCGAAATCCCAAATTTGCCCTTAGCGTTCCTCGACACTTCCATATTAATATTCTTTCATAACAACTCAAGGGTTACATAAATTCAATTATGACCTTATTTCATACAAGTCCAAGTTATTTCCAATTTTCCAAAGGTGTGAAAACACGGGATATAACAAATACGTTCTAAACTCTGGCCCCGAGCTAATAAATTTCCTTTTCTGGCGCTTGAAATTGTTGTGATTCCTTTTTAAGCCTAATATAACATGGTCTCCCCCCCCCCCCCCTTTTTAAGGGGCTCCTTATACGCCAACAGTCTCCGAGTATCCTCGTCCACGATAATTATCTTATTTCTCGTCTTTCTTTCCAACTCCGTGCATAACATATCGAGACTTTTTATCATAAGTTTTTCTTTCATTTTGCGCCTATATCATCATTCTTATCAATATTGCCATATCCTTCCATCCACTATTAATGCTTTAACTCATTTAGCTCACTTACTTGTGATTTTTCTTAACCATGCTCTTGTGTTACAACTGCGCATCCGTATTTTTTGAGCGTCCATTACTATGCTCTTAGCACAAAATCCTTACAATTTACACTCTCCCTACCCTCGCTCATCGAATCTTTTGACTATACTTATGGTATTATGACCGAGCGGTCTTCCATACACATTCTTTATATTTCACTCCATTTTCTCTAAGATCAAATTCTTCTAACCTCACATGAATCCTCGCTCCACACCTTTAATTTTCAAATCAACAGTGTCGACCCATTATCCTTATTTTTCCTTGGTGCGTAATTGGGTTCCTACTGCTACCTCGTTAAGGTATCCTTCTTACGCCTATGGTTAGAGGTTTCCAATCGCCCTGCGCCTACACACTTTCTTCTTCCTTTGACCGACCCATTTGTGTATTCTTCCTACTTTCGTCCTTAACCTTCCTTAGGTTCCTTCCTCCTCGGACACTTTTCTTTTTTGTTGTTATTTGCCGTATGGGTTCTGAAGTTCGCGAAATATTCCTTTTAACGCACAATCCGTCCTATTCTTAAGTCACCCTCTCAGGAAAACTCTTCCATGTTCGAGGCAACCACATTAATATGGCTACACATTTATTCCTTTATATACCTTTCAAGGCCGAAGTCCTATAACAACATCACTAAGCTTAGTCATTCCTTCTCTTACTTCACATTCCTTGTCGTGGTCACTGTTCTTTCAGACCCACTTATTGAAATTGGTTCTCGAATCTTACACATTCCTCTTTTGTTCCATATTACCATACTTTATCCTTTTCACGTACCTACCAATCTCGTGCTTTGCCGGTAATTTCTCTCGGGGGCTTCCCTCACCGAGGTTTCTTACTTTTCACCTTTTTCTAACATTTTGGTCTCTTTGCCTTCCATTTACTCACTTTCTTTATTTTACGAATATCATGGTATTAGAATTTTTCAATCTTAACCTGTAGAGAGAATAACATCAGCCTACCTTATAACATTTGTACCGTTTATTCTTGTTGTCACATGAACTTCGGTACCCTTGTATTGATTGATGTCTTCCATACCGTGGCACCAGTCGCTGGGGCACACATGCCCACCAATATATTCACATGTGGGATATCGTACGCCTTCATATATACATATACATAATTACTATCAACTAGCCCGCAACATACCTCCAAACGCCATTCAAGCCTATTCAAATTTCAGAATTGCGTTGCACTTTCTGTCTTTCCACCGGTCTGGCCTGCCTCGTCCTACGTGACCTCTTATGGTGTCCAACCATCCCGTATACTCTAGTTCCCCTTAGGTTACTCTAGCTTCTCATTTGTCTCTTATGTCTAGATATATAGAATTTCTTGCATACTTCCCAGGGGGGTCACCCATCCTAAAATTGCTCCAACCTTAGCACGCTTAACCTCGAAACTTTGGTGGGATCTGGTGCCCTAATGATGGTATAATCGCGTCCGCTTCCTCACATGACCTTTATCACATGATCTAGAGCAAATTGAAGTCTTACAGATTCCGAGACATGTTCGTAACACGTCCTTTCTTTTACAATTACTATTTTACCCTTTTCGATCTTCAATATTCCCCTTTCACCTGTGAGTATGGTTATCTTTTATCCCAGATTTCCAGATTCCCGATGATGGGGAACACGCCTTCGTCGTCGTTACTTATAAGTACTCAGGTACCAGTACTCACCATCCGTACATAATAATCTACAGCAAAATTGTTTGTCAACTTTCCCTGAATCCTTCAACAGACCTGGTTCCTCTTATACCATTCTTTCCTTTCAAAATATGTACACAGCAAATATCAACAATGCATCACAGAGCATATGGCTATTTATCACATTCTAGCCATCCGGAACTGCCAATTTCAGGTAACAGATCAAATATATCAATACTTACCAGAGTAACTTTCCATATCATCACTTACCTCCTTCCGTCGTATGTAAGGCTTATATATGGAATTTCATTTTCCTATGACTTGGCTCTATCGCACGATCTATGACAGAAAGAAGGTCAACAATCCCTAGATGCCCCGCAGCCTCCTGTTTATAAATGTGGCACGCTTCACACCATAAACAGGACTCTACCGGACACGACTTTGAAGACAACCCCTAGGACAAACCCGCTCTGATACCACTTTGTGACACCCTAATCTCCCTAGGGTGTGATGGGCACTCGACCCTTACTTAGGGCCGAGCGAACCCTCTGACTCTTGATACACACATAACTTCTTTGGAATTTTAAATCAAATAAGCATGAAATACATATTAAGGCTTTCAGAAATTTTCTTTTTCTTTGTTTATCAAATCCAACAAAATCTGTAATTATATGGAATTCATATCATAACACAAACTGACACATCAGCTGATGGAGCCGCTTACAGAACTAGTATTCTATACCCACAACTCTGTCTGCAAAGTCTCTAACATTAATCAGAAATCGTAGCACATATACTCTGACTCGGCAGCACTCCAGGAACAAGTGGAGCTTCCTAACTTCACCGGAACATCTTCTGTAATATCTTCCACTCATCTGGGTGTACCTGCGTGGCATGAAACGCAGCCCCCGAAGAAAAGGGGGTCAGTACGGAAAATATACTGAGCATGTAAGGCAAGAATTACAGTAAAAGAGAATCATAACTGAAATAGAGATTTACCAGAACCAAGTATGAACTTTTAAAGCATCAATACACTTGCCTTTTTAAAATGAAAATCATGTATGTCATCATCATAAATCATAAATTGTTACATCCGACGTTTTTCCTTATTCGAAAATTCAAGATAAATTGACTTGTGATGAATAAGGCCACAATTGGACCTTACATGGTATGAATGTGTAGGCTATGAATATGATGGTGTGGAATTACGAAAGGAGGCCAAGGGCAAAATTGGAATTTTGGAAATTTGCCTTTTGGATTACAATATGTAGACAACAATTTGGACTCAAAAAAATGATGATAAAATGAGGCCCAATAAGGGAGCCCAACCGGCCATGTCATGAAAAATGGCCCAAGTCCATAAGTTAATTAAGTAATATTATATAATGATCCATATCCAAAGAACATTCAAGAAAAACACAAAGCAAGAACAAAGAAAAAGAAAGAGGGGAGTTCGGGTAAGAGAGGAGAAAAGAAAGAAAAGTAAGAAAAATTTTGGAGCCTAATCCTTGGTTTAAAAATCAAATTCTTGTGGGAATATTACAAAGTGCAAAGTCCTCTACAACTTGGTACAATTAGTTTGACAAGAGGACAACTTTGTAGCAAGTGGAAAACTTGAAGAAAAGGTAAGGATTTTACCATTTTCATGCCATGAAATATATGTATATATGTTGTGGAGTGTGGAAATGAATGAAAAGTATGAAAATTTTGTGTGTTGGAAGTGCTTGTGTTTGGGCCGTGAGTATGCTTATATTACATGTCTTTGATGATTTGAATTCATGTTGTAATTTAGTTGTAGTATGGTGGAAATTGTATTAGAAATGAAAGTGGAATGAATTAATGGAAGTTGGAGAATATTGTATGTGGCCGTGTGGTATTGTATTGGTGGTGGAATATGAATTTACTCTTGTTAGTGTGTTAAGTGTGTTATGGTGAAGTGAATGGAAAGATAACAATCTTTATTGTCATGGAAAAGTGGTTATTAAGTTGTTGTAGGAAAATATGCAACTTTGTTATGGTTTATGTAAAAATGGAAATGAAAGTATCAAGAGGCAAATTATGATTAATGTTGATGAATTTGGAAGATGGAAATGTATAATGAACTTGTATGTTGAAGGTTAAGAGAATTGGATAGGTAGTGGCTTTGATGGAAAGTTTGTATGTTTTGCATATCTTATATATATCTTGTGAAAATGGTATGATATGCCTCCGACGTATGTTGTAACGACTTTGATGGGTGATGAATATCGAAATAACAAGTTTGGTTTGGAAACGTAAGATTGGAACGAAAGATGTTTCGCTATGCCGAAACGATGGCTAGTGATGCCATAGTGTGTGTTTTAATGTCTGTTGTTGTTTTGATATTGTTTCTGGGTTGTTGTGTTAATGAATCGAGCCGAGCTAAGTCTCGGGGATGTCTTATATACAGAGGAAATGCTGCCGAAATTTCGGTAGGCAAGTATGTGTTAAGTTGGACTATTGAAGAGTCTGAAACTAACAAATGGTAAACTTGACCATTTCTAGATTTTGGACGAAATTGGAGTCGACGCCAAGCGAGCGTAAGGCGCTATCGAGGTATGTGAAGCATTTCCCTTTACTCTTAGGCATGTTCTGGATGTGATAGGCTCGGCCGCGAGCCTTAAGTACGACTCCGTTCCTCGGAATTCAAGACGGAAAACCGCTCCAATTCCTTCAGTACAATTGAAACCATTTCCTTACAAATTGCCTTTAAAGTGAACTTTTGTACGAAACATCCCTAAACGGAGTCGGAACACTTCCAAATGATTATGGATGACCTAATAAGGTCTATTATCAGTAATTCACTTATGTCGCCTCGAGTTGGTCCGAGGCGGGCCCACAAGGCCCGATATCTTCTGCATAACCTTAATTACTCCGGTTTTGTCTAATTTTTTTCAGAAAACCTCTGGATTATTATTTTGATCATGATATGACTATTTTTATGCAAAATCTTACAAAATGACCTCTGGACATCAAAGAATCTGATAATAATATGTCGTGCCTTCCCAAGTAGGATATAGGCGCGTATTATGCATACTATCTGGATACTCTGATTTGGCTCGCCGTTTGGCACCCTTCAGTCTGATTGAGTCTGTATGTATGTGGTTTCTCATTAATCTGTTCGTGGCTGTCTCAATGCATTCCTTCACTGCGTCCCGAGCCAGGTTCTGTTATCGTGCATGTTTCTCTGCATTGTTCACCGCATCCCTCGGTGTGCGGGCCGGGATCTGTTATATTTGTATGATTATGGTATTATGATCTGTGTATGGGGATGGCGGCCAGGATGGCATATGATCTGATCTGATCTGAATCTGTCTGTCCACCGCGTCCCATACTAAGAGGGCCGGGTTCTGTTTACCGTGCCCCCAGACAGGGCCGGGATCTGTATGTATGTATGCATGGGCCATCAGCACTTATATAAGCACATGCCTCTGTATGATTCTGTATGACTCTGTATGATTCTGTATGGCTCTGTACTACTCTGCATGCATGAGTCTGTCTGGTATACTTCTGTCTGTCCGTCTGAATTACGACTATGTATGTATGTCCGTATGGATTCTGATTCTGTACGTCCGTATGGATTCTGATTCTGTATGTCTGTATGGATTCTAATTCTGTATGTCCGTATGGATTCTGATTCTGCATGTCCGTATGGATTCTAATTCTGTATGTCCGTATGGATTCTGATTCTGCCCGTCTGTCCGGATTATGATTCCGTCTGTCTGTCCGAACCATGATTCTGCTTATCTGCATGGACCGCGATTCTGTTTGTCCGTCTGGATCATGACTCTGTCTGTCCGTCTGATTTATGGTGCTATCCGTTATATTTCAGTGACTCCGGTTCGGACTATGATTATGTCTGATGTGTTTCTGCTTTACATACTCGGTACATTTTTCGTACTGACCCCCGGTTTTTCGGGGGCTGCGCGACATGCCCGCAGGTACAGACGCACCAGGTGATACACCGCTAGCGTAGGGTTCTGATTCTGCTGTTCTGAAGAGCTCCTTTGATCCGGAGCGTACACTTTTGGTATATATCTTCTGTTTTCCGTATATTTTGTATGTATGGAAATTCTGGGTGCGGCGGGGCCCTGTCCCGTCATATGATTCTGTATGTCTGTAGAGGCCTGTAGATAGATGTGTGGATTACGAGTTTTATCTGTTTCGTAGATACGAACCATTTTGTGACTCCGTCTGTATGTTAGCTTCATCGGCTTACCTGTAAATTTCTGTATGTTCATATATGTATATGTTCGCGCGCGTGCCGTATCTGTGTTACATCCGACATTTTTGTTTATTCGAAAAATTCAAGGTGAATTGACTTGTGATGAATAAGGCCACAATTGGACCTTACTTTGTATGCATGTTTAGGTTATGAATTCAATGGGGTGGAATTACGAAAGGTGGCCAAGGGCAAAATTGGAATTTTGGAAACTTTTCCCATGGATTACAATATGTAGCCACCAATTTGGACTCAAAAATAATAAAACAAGGCCCAATAATGGAAGGCCCAACCGGCCATAGAGTGCTACAAATGGCCCAAATCCATTATTTCATCATGTGACATTATATACTAATGTATATCCTTAGAAACTTCAAGAAAGAGAAAGAACAAGCAAGAGGAAAAAAGAAGAGAGGGCATTTCGGGTGAGAAAGAAAGAAAGAAAGAAAAGAAAGAAAAATTGTTGGAGCCTAATCTTGGGTTCAAAAATCTTATTCTTGTGGGAATACTACTAAGTGCAAAGTCCTCTACAACTTGGTACAATTATTTTGGCAAGAGGACAAGTTTGGTGGCAAGTGAAGAACTTGAGGAAAAGGTGAGAAACAATTCATTTTCTTATGTTATGGAGTTTGATTTGTGTTGTAGTATGTATAAATGAGAAGAACTTGTAAAAATATGGAAGTTTGCAAGTAGGTGTGTTTGCATTTGTTTGGCCGTATGCATATATATAGATTGCATGTCTATGGTGACTTGAAACTATGTTGAAATCTAGTTGTAGTGTGGTAGGAATTGTATTAGAAATGAAAGTTGAATGAATTAAGGAAAATTGAGAATTTTAAGGTGTGGCCGTGTGGTGTGTGTTGGTGTTGGAAGGTGAATTGAATCTTGTTAGCATGTTAATTGTGTTGTTATGGAAGATTGGTTATTAAGTTGTTGAAGGAAATTATTTAACTTTGTGATGATTTGTGTATAAGTGAAAATGAAAGTGTTAAGAGGCAAATTATGCTTACGACAATGAACTTGGAATATAAAAATGTGTTGATGAGCTTGCATGTTGAAAGTTAGGAAGGGATTGGAAAAGTAGTGACTTGATGGAAAGTTGAATGTTTGTGAATTTTATGAATATCTTGTGAATATTATGTGTACATGGTATGGATTCCTCCGATGTGTGTGTCGTAATGATTTTGATGGATAATGGATAGGAAAATAATAAGTTTTGGTTGGAAATGCAAGTTTAAAACGAAAAATAACTCGTTGTGTCGAAAGATGGCTAATAATGCCATAGTGTATGAATTAGTGTTTATTGATGTTTGCTGTTGTTTGGATGTTTTCTCTGGGCTGTTGTGTTGAGGAATTGAGCCGAGCTAAGTCTCGGGGATGTCGTATATACAGAGGAAATGCTGCCGAAATTTCGGTAGGCAATTATGTGTAAAGATAGAGTATTGAAAGAATGAAACTAACCAAATGGTAAACTTGACCATTTCCAGATTTTGGACGAAATTTGGATTGACGCCGAGCGAGCATAAGGCGCCATCGAGGTATGTGAAGCACTTCTATACGCTCCTAGGCATGTTCTGGATGTGGTAGGCTCGGCCGCGAGCCCTAGGTCCGACTCCGTTCCCCGGAATTCGAGACGGAAAACCGCTCCAATTCCTTCAATTCAATTGAACCTATTTTCTTACAAATAGCCCTTAAAGTGAGATTTTGTACAAAACTTCCCCAAACGGAGTCGGAACACTTCCGAATGAGTATGGGTGACCTCATAAGGTCAATCATCAGTAATTTACGTATGTAGCCTCGGGTTGGTCCGAGGTGGGCCCACAAGGCCCGATACTTCCGGTACGATTTTTAAAATACTTCTGTTTTGGTCCGATCTTCTCCAAAAACTTCTGAACTATTATTTTGTGAATATTATGGATATTTTTGTGTAATTTATACAATATTATTTCTGAACATCCGAGCATCCCATTCTGATAATCTGTCGTGCCTTCCTAACTAGGATATGAGCGCGTGCTATGCATACTATCTGGATATTCTGATTTTGGCTCGCCGTTTGGCACCCTTCAGTTTGATCGAGTCTATATGTTGAGTCTGTAGGTAGGTGGTTTCTCATTTATCGATTCGTGTCTGTCTCAATGCATTCCTTCACTGCGACCCGGGCCAGGTTCTGTTATCGTGCATATTTCTCTGCATTGTTCACCGCGTCCCTCGGCGTACGGGCCGGGATCTGTATGTCTGTATGATCTGTGTATGGGGATGGCGGCCAGGATGGCATATGATCTGATATGATTCTGTCTGTCCACCGCGTCCCGTACTAAGAGGGCCGGGTTCTGTTACCGCGCCCCCAGACAGGGCCGGGATCCGTATGAATATATGCGTGTGCCATCTGTATTTATAAAGCACACGCCTTTGTATGATTTTGTATGACTCTGTGCTACTCTGCATGCATAATTCTGTCCGTCATACTACTGTCTGTCTGTCCGTCTATGTTACGACTATTTCTGTTTGTCCGTATGGCTTCTGCTTCTGTATGTCCGTATGGATTCAGATTCTGCTCGTCTGTCCGTATTATGATTTCGTCTGTCTGTCCGAACTATAATTCTGTCCATTTGTGTGTAACACGATCCTGTATGTCTGTCTGGATCATAACTCTGTCCGTTAGTTTGACTTATGATTTTGCCCGTTATATTTCTGCGACTCTAGTTCGGACTATGTTTATATCTGTTACGTTTCTGCTTTACATACTCGGTACATTTTCCGTACTGACCCCCGTTCTTCGGGGGCTGCGCTACATGCCCACAGGTACAGACGCACCAGGTGATACGCCGCCCGCGTAGGTTTCCGACTCTGCTACTTGAAGAGCTCCTTTGACTCGGAGCATATATCTTTGGTATATATATCTTCTGTCTTTGTGTACTCCGTATGTCTGTATATTCTGGGTACGGCGGGGCCCTGTCCCGTCATATGATTCTGTATGTCTGTAGAGGCCTGTAGATAGATATGTGGGTTACGGGTTCCGTCTGTATGTTAGCCCTATCGGCTTATCTGTAAATGTCTGTGTGTTCAGGTATATGTATATATATATATGTATGTTACGCGCACGCCGTATTTGTATCGGCCTACTTCTGTACTTCTGTTTTGAAAAAAAAATCTGTATGGTTCGAGTTTCGATCAGGTAGGTACGTATGGGTGCCCAGTTAGGGTACCAGTCGCGGCCCACGGGGTTTGGGTCGTGACAATCTGTATCAGCCTAATTCTGTAAACATTTGTTAAAAAAAAAAATATCTGTATGATACGAAGTTCTGTCAGGTAGGTATGTACGGGTACCCAGTTAGGGTACCAGTCGCGGCCCACGGGGTTGGGTCGTGACATAAATGAAAGTCATGTATCATTATAATGTCGTGGAACGTACGACCCGATCCATATATCATAATGTATCAATATAATACCGTGGAACGTACGGCCCGATCCATATATCATAACATATCATGTATGCATAACGTGTCCCGGCCCTCTATTGAGGGACTCGGTGGATAGAATCATGCATGTCAGAGTCATATACCATATATACATAACGTGTCCCGGCCCTCTATTGCGGGTCTCGGTGAATAAAGTCATCATATGTCATCCTGGCCGCCATCCCCGTATCATCATATCATCATATACATATACAAATAATGTGTCCCGGCCCGCAAGTGAGAGGGACTCGGTGAACAATGCAGTGAAATACGCACGAGAACATGTCCTGGCCCGGGCTCAGTGAAAGACATACTGAGGCTTGCACAAACAGAGTAGTGCGAAACCATATGCACATAAATCAAGACTCGATAGACAAATATATTTACCGACACCTGAAGGCTCAGAAACAAGTTTCGGGTCAATCCGACTTAGTATAAGAAAGTTTTGAGCGTTTGAAGTACAGAACGTTCTACAAGAGTTTCAGAAACCATATTTGGAAAATCAGAGCCCTAATCATGTCAAGTACCTTTTGGATATCGTTATGGATAAATCAAATATAGCTTTTGGAATCATATGTACGTATCAAAATGTACCAAAGACTCGATGGAATAATCAAACGTGTTATCTTTTGAAAATCAAAACTTTAGTCATATCAATTATCTTTCGAATGCCATTCGGAAACATACAGAACTTTTACGAACGTTTCAAAGCAAACCCGAGATCTTTTTAGAAAGTTAAGGACATTAAAACTTACAGAACTCTTTGAGAAACAAAATCCTTTATGCTCATCTCGTTATTTCATCATATAATATGCTCGATCATACCAGACATACTTATATCAGAAGTGAATCAGAATCATAGACAGCCTCAGAAACATATCAAATAGATCCTTGGACATCATAGATACGTATCAAAATCATATGAAACAACTTATGGAAATCAATGATATTGGCCATCCTAGTGGCTCTAAGAATGGAAATTCCTTTGAAATGATACATATACGTCAATTGTTCGTTTCATAAAGATCATGCCAAAAGAAAGAAAGGGTAAGCCTTACATACCTGTGCCACGCCTTATTAGCTACGCTTATTTATCCAAGCTTGCTATTCTACAGTCAAGAAGATTTTTCATAATCATTAGATTCATCGACATATACTTGTCTTAGCCTTTCAAATGAATTCATTTATAGTCTACCGAAATTTCGGCAGCATCTCCCCTGTAAATGCAACATCCCCGAGAATCTAGCTCGGCCAATTTAACAACAACAAACCCGAGAATTCAACTCGGCCAAATTATCCACAATAATACCAACAATCATATCTCCAATTTCAACAATTGTTTCAAAATACATTCTAACATTAACAATTCTTTCTACACAATCCAACGGCATTCCATTTTTATTCAACTCAATCGCATATATTCAAGCCAACATCAATGCTTACACTTTCAAATACTTGCCCAAGACCTTACAAACACAATTCAAGAATACTTCAAACATGTCATACCATATTCAAAACAATATAGCCAATATGCCATTTCACCCGAAACCTTCCAAATGCAACAAGAACACTAACAACACATTCCCTTTCTTCCAAATTCATAAACTACACCAACAATCTATACTTTAGCAATATCATTCATTCTTATGATAATAAGAAACCATACTAATATCACATTAACTTCTTCCATAATCCACAAACAATTACAACTTCATTTCAAACCATTAAATCCTTATTTTACATCATAGAATTCACAACCACAACAATCAAATTACTAAATAAAATCAATTCATTTGTTCTACACAATACAATTATATTCGGCCAACACCCCAACATTCCAAATTCATGATTTTCATCCATTTCTTCACTCTACAACATATACAAATAATCCATAACATATGAAGAGGAGATTAAATATTACCTTTTCCACTTCACTTCTCCCTCGGCTACAGTTGCAACTTGCAAGAACCAATGGTTTATTTCCTCCAACAACCACTCCATGTTAAAGAGGACTTTCCATTTGGTGGAAATACTAGAAGAAATATTTTTTCTTGGTCAATTTTCCATGGCTCAATTTTTGGGAGCCATGGCCGAAACTCTCTTCTTTCTTTCTTCTTTTTTCTTTCTCTCTCCAAGGTTCTAGAGTTGTATGAGAAATATGACTAACAAGTCATATATATATAAGCATAATTAATTTATCCATATGGGCCAAGCCCACCTTAGCTTGGACGGCTACCATGGTTCATTCAAGAAGTTTCTTGAATTGTTGGT
Source organism: Lycium barbarum (assembly GCF_019175385.1). Taxonomy (NCBI): domain Eukaryota; kingdom Viridiplantae; phylum Streptophyta; class Magnoliopsida; order Solanales; family Solanaceae; genus Lycium; species Lycium barbarum. The sequence continues at coordinate 72,124,687 of NC_083338.1, forward strand.
GAAATTTCCATTTTGCCCCTAGCCTTCCACAATATTACCATAAGCCACTTTGCGAATTTCCCTTTTTTCCCTTAGCCTTTCTCAATAATCATAACAACTTGTACATTAAAATAATTTTTGAAATTGGTCTTTCCCTTAACTTACCACGACTACCTCGAAATATCCGAACGTACGAAATACGGGCTATAACAAAGAGGTATGTAATGCTAACCCTTCTTTCAATAAGGCATGGTTCCTTGGCTATATATATACTTTCATGAGTTCCTTAATGTCCCTCAAATGGTTCTATCTATAAAGTCACTAAAGCTCATGATCCGCGATACTTTCATGATTCCATTGCATCCTTTATATGATAGTTGATCCTCCAAGGATAGACGTAGCGGAAACGATAAGGGTAATGATGTTGATGATACTTATGGACCCTTATGTATACGTGTCTAAGTATGTATGATTAGTACGTAACACCAAGCTTATATGGTCGGGTATGATACCTATCGCGCGCGCACCACTGCAGTTGGTTACGGATGACACTGAGCCTTGGTAGGGCCAGATATGTATCATTTTCGAGCCTTGTCATGGTCGGGTATGTTAAACCACCGAACCTTCATGGTCGGGTATGCTAAGAATATGAATATGTATATGAATACGGATACGAATATGGTTAGGGATATAGATATATGTATATGTTTATATGTATGTATACGAGAACGCATTAGAAATGGAAGGTCCCTATGAAGGACAAGTAAGTAATTATGGTGATGTCTCTATTACCTCTTGATTCTCCCATCTTATGATATTCCATATGCAAATTCTTATGTTATCCCTTATGCTTATACTATGATGTTGATTATACTTTACATACTCAGTACATTATTCGTACTAACGTTCTTTTGTTTGTGGACGCTGCGTCATGCCTGCAGGTGGGCAGGGAGACAGGTTTGATCCATAGCTTTCTTATTCAGGGACTACATAGAGGAGCTCCATTTCATCCGGAGCTGCAGCTTTTGTTATTATTCTATTTTGTACATACTTGGGCGCGGTGGGGTCTTGTCCCGCCTATATGATGTTACCCACTATTTTTAGAGGCTCGTAGACAATTGTGTATGATTAGATGTCCTTATCCTTGTCGGCTTATATTTTGTACATCCTTTTAATGGCCTCGTCGGCTTATGTATATTGATATGGGCATAGTTGTTAATGATGGTATAAATGTGTGGTTGCCAATGAGTTTTGCGTTATTGATGTGTAACATTCACAAGTAAGTTATGTGGTCCACCTTGATGTGAGTACGTATGTACGATAAGAGGTACCCGGGTGGGTTAGCACCACGTTCCCGTTAGGCCCTCCGGTTGGGTCGTGACAAAAGTGGTATCAGAGCAGTTCGGTCCTAGGGTGTGTCTACGAGTCGTGTCTAGTAGAGTCTTGTTTATGGGTGTGTTGCGCGTCACGCTTATAAAAAGGAGGTTGCGGGCATTTTAGGAATGAACGACCTTCTTTCTTCATAGGATCATGCGATAGATCCATGATATAAGGATTTCTTTTTCCCTAACTGTGTATTGTGTATTTCAGAGATGCCTGTAAAGAGAAAAGCTACACCAGTCCAAAAGGGCAAGACAATAGTCAGAAAGCGGGCTCAAAGAGCACCGCCAACGGTTGTAGAGGATAGTGAGTCCCAGAATGCGGCTCAATCTCAGTCCTCTCATTCAGTGCCTATTTCTGAGGAGCATGAGGGAGCCTCAGCCCCAGCTCCAGCTCCTCCACCGGATGCTTCGAGCCATGATGTAAAAGAGGCCATCCATTTACTTACTCAGTTGGTTGCCGCCCAAACATAACGGCAAGGTATAGGGCAAAGTGATAGGGCTGTTAGTACGAGGGCTCGTGGTTTTATTGGCTTGAACCCTCCGAAATTTTTCGTGTCAAACCGGAAGAGGACCCTCAGAATTTTATTGATGGGATGTTGAGGACACTTCAGTTAATGCATGCTTCAGACATTGAATCGGTGGAGTTAGCATCCTATAGATTGAGGGATGTCGCCGTTCGTTGGTATACAGTTTGGATGGCTTCACTTGGAGCCAATGCACCTCCCCCGTATGGCAAGAATTTGTGGATGCCTTCCTTCGACATTACATGCCTCCAAAGGTTCGGCGGGCTAGAGCCGATAGATTTTTGAATCTTAGGCAAGGAAGTATGAGTGCCTTGGATTGTGGTCTCCGCTTCAATTCATTGGCCAGGTATTCTTCGGCCATGGTAGCGGATATGGGTGACCGAGTGCACCGATTTGTTAGAGGCATAGGGCCACATTTGATGGATAGATGCTTGACTACGTCCCTTCAGGAAAACATGGATATTTCACGCATTCAAGACCATGCTCAGAATTTAGAGGAAATCCAACAACAACAAAAAAAGTGAGCGTGAGCGTGAGCATGATAGAGGAGATAACAAGAGGGCTAGATCTTCGAGTCCGACAAGCGAGTTCAGAGGTGGGCTGAGACAACAGTTTTTTAGGCATTCAAGCTATGCTATGACTAGTGCGCCTCCACGGTTTACAACCCAAAGATTTGATAGACCTACTTATTCTGGACCAAGTTAGAGTTTCAGGGCTTCGGGTTCTCAGTTCAGGGGTGATTCGGGTTAGGAAAGGCCACCTGTATCGCGATGTTCCCAGTGTGGAAAGTTACATTGGGGCTAGTGTTGACTAGGCTCACAGGCTTGCTATGCATGTGGTCGGCCAGGCCATATTATGCGCAATTGCCCCTCGGTTGGTGGTAGGGGTAGGACCCAGCCTTCAGGATCGGTAGTTGGGTCTTCTTCATCCATACGCCCTATGGGGCCAGGTTCACATAGGCTAGTCAGCCATGGTAAAGGTAGGGGGATAGCCCCTTGTTCTAGCGATTGTCATCACTGTATTTATGCTCTGGCCGAACGCCAGGATCTTGAGTCTTCTCCCGATGTCGTCAAAGGTATATTATCGGTAATCTCTCATGATGTATATGCATTGATAGATCCGGGCTCCACATTGTCAGATGTTACTCCTTATAATGCGGGTCAGTTTGAGGTCAAACCGGAGTTGATTAAACCCTTTGAGGTATCTACACCCGTTGGTGAGCCGGTAATAGCTAGTCGAGTATATAGAAATTATGTAGTTGTGATTTGTGATCGTCGTACTATGGTTGATTTGCATGAGTTGAAAATGGTCGACTTTGATGTTATCAAGGGCATGGATTGGTTGGCTTCTTGCTATGCAAACGTTGATTGTAGAATGAAAATGGTTCGCTTCCAGTTTTCGGGGGAACCAGTTTTAGAGTGGAAAGGAAATGTTGCATCACCGAAAGGTAGGTTTATTTCCTATCTAAAGGCAAGGAAAGTGATCACAAAGGTTGTATTTACCATGTAGTCCGGGTCCAAGATGTAGAAGCTGAATCGCCAACTCTTTAGTCTGTCCCCGTGGTGAATGAGTTTCCGGATGTGTTCCCGGAAGAGTTTCTAGGCTTCCCTCCAGAGCGGGAGATTGATTTTGCTATTGATGTGCTACCGGATACAAAGCCCATATCTATTCCTCCTTATAGAATGGCTCCCGCAGAGTTGAAAGAGTTGAAGGAGAAATCGAAGGACTTGCTTGAAAAAGGCTTTATTAGGCCTAGTTTTTCCCCGTGGGGAGCACCCGTGTTGTTTGTGCGAAAGAAAGATGGCTCCTTGCGAATCTGTATTGACTATCGACAGCTGAATAAGGTGACGATCAAGAACAAATATCCTCTTCCGAGGATTGATAACTTATTTTATCAATTATAAGGCGCCAAATGGTTTTCAATGATAGATTTGAGATCCAGTTATCATCAGGTGAGAGTTAGGGAGAAGGATATCCCTAAGATAGCCTTCAGAACAAGATACGACCATTTTGAATTCTAGGTCATGTAGTTTAGGCTAACTAATGCACCGGCGGTATTTATGGATTTGATGAACGATGTGTTCCGGCCCTTCCTAGATTTATTTGTGATTGTATTCATCAATGATCTTTTTGTGTATTCTAAGTCTGAGGCAGAACACGAGGATCATTTGCGTGCCATTCTTAGAGTTCTACAAACTTGAGAATTTTTTGCCAAATTTTCTAAGTGTGAGTTTTGGTTGAACTCAGTGACCAATCTGGGGCATATTATTTCAGTCGATGGTATTCGAGTAGACATCCAGAAGATTGAGGCCGTGAAGACTTGGCCAAGGCCCACAACACCTACGGAGGTTCATAGTTTTCTAGGCTTAGCAGGTTATTACAAGAGATTTGTAGAAGGATTTTCTTCTATTTCCGCACACTTCTAGAGGGATTGGAAGGTTATGTGGTTTATTGTGATGCTTCAGGCATTGGGCTAGGCTGTGTGTTGATGTAACATGGTAAGGTGGTTGCGTATGCTTCAAGACATTTACGGAAACATGAGAAGAATTATCCAACACATGATCTTGAATTGGCTGTAGTGATTCATGTATTAAAAATGTGGAGACATTATTTGTATGGTGTCCATGTGGATATTTACACAGATCATAAGAGCCTTCAGTATATCTTCAAGCAGAAAGAATTCAATTTGCGACAGAGGCGGTGGTTGGAATTATTGAAAGACTATGATGTCGACATCCTGTACCATCCCGAAAAAGCAAATATTGTGGCTGATGCTCTTAGCCGTAGATCCATGGGAAGTTTATGCGATGTGCATCCAGAGAAAAGAGAAATGGCTCGTGAGCTCCAGCAGTTAGCTAGCCTTAGAGTTCGAGTAGTGGACTCAAGTAGTATGGGAGTTGTCATTCAAAATTCAGCGGTTTCGTCGCTAGTGTTGGAAGTGAAAGAGAGACAATATGAAGATCCCATGCTAATTCATTACAGAAATACCCTACCTCAGAAGGAGAAGTCATCATTTGAGATTTCTAGACATGGAGTTCTCCGATGCCGAGGCGGGCTGTGTGTTCCCGATGTTGTGGGGTTATGTCAGCAGATTTTAAAAGAAGCCCATTGTTCCCGTTATTCTGTCCACCCCAGAGGAACGAAAATGTATCATGATCTTAAATCTATATATTGGTGGAATGGGATGAAGAAAGATATAGCAGAATTTGTAGCTCAATGTCCCAACTGTCAGCAAGTGAAAATCGAGCACCAAAAGCCGGGCGAATTGTTGCAAGCTATAGAGATTCCAACTTGAAAATGGGAAGTAATTAACATGGAATTTATTGCAAGCTTACCCCATTCCCGACATAAGTATGATTCCATATGGGTGATTGTGGATAGACTTACGAAGTCAGCTCATTTCTTATCAGTCAGAACTACATATGTAGTAAAACATTAGGCAAAGCTTTATGTTAAGGAGATAGTGCGGCCTTACGGTGTCCCAGTATCTATTATCTCCAATAGAGGGACTCATGTGAGTCTTAGCACGGCATTTCACCCACAGACAGATGGGCAAGCTGAACGTACCATTCAGACCCTTGGGGATATGCTACGGGAATGTGTATTGGATTTTAGAGGTAGTTGGGAGGATCACTTACCACTTATTTAATTTTAGTATAATAATAGTTATCATTCTAGTATCCAAATGGCTCCGTATGAGGCTTTATATGGGCGAAAGTGCAGATCCCCAATTGGGTGGTTCGAAGTAGGAGAGACTAAATTGATAGGTCCAGACTTGGTCCAACAAGCTATAGAGAAAGTCAAGCTTATACAGGATCAATTATTAACAGCTCAGAGTCGCCAAAAATCCTATGCAGATACTCGTCGAAGAGATTTAGAATTCCAAGTGAAAGATTGGGTATTTTTGAAGGTGTCCCCGACGAAGGCCTTTATGAGGTTTGGCAAAAAAAGGAAGCTCAATCCCCGGTACATTGGACCTTATGAGATTATACGCAAGGTAGGCAAAGTGGCTTACAAATTAGATTTACCTCCTGATTTGGAGTCAGTTCAACCAGTTTTTCATGTATCGATGCTTCGTAAGTGTCACGACCCAACCCTGTAGGCCGTGACTAGTGCCCGAGTTGGACACACATATTATCTGTTGACTGTAGTCATTTGCAATTAGCATGTCATGATCTCGTTTGTACATAAAACGGGTAGGACATTATTTTAAAGCTGTCAAGTTGTGTATGGCTTAGACACCTGTCTTCTGAGGAGTTGCACTTTTTAAACAACAACATATATATATATATATATATATACCTACGCAAGCCGACAAGGCTGCCACGATATACAAAATAATAAACATACATATATATGCAAGCCGACAAGGCTGCCATTACGAATGGGTACGCCCCAAACATAAGTCATAGACATAAGACGCATCAACAACTACAAACAGACCCACACCGATGTCCATAGACCTCTAAGAGTAATGACCGTATCATATGGCGGGACAGGGCCCCGCCGTACCCAAACAAACACATATGAATACAACATAAGGGATTTATACCACAAGCTAGGCTCCGGAACAAGGGAGCAGTCCAAAATAGCTGAATAGGTATCCTAAGCTGGCGGATCTCCAAAACCAGCGTCTGTACCTGCGGGCATGAACGCAGCCCCCCGAAGAAAGGGGGTCAGTACGGAATATGTACTGAGCATGTAAAGCTTGAAACATAGTAATAGACTTATATTGAGACAAGGTATATAGGACTCAGTGCAACGACCAGAATTTCATAAAAACTTGCCTTTGAACATATTTCGTCTATATCATTCTCATATCAATGTCATTATAGAGTTTTGTAATCAGAGTTGCATAATCATTCTGTATATAACATATATAACGTGCCCTGGCCCTTTAATGAGGGACTCGGTAATTATAATCATAGCATCATAAACATAAACATATACGTGCCCCGGCCCTTTAGTAAGGGACTCGGTAATAGGAATACATGCCCTCCTGGCCACCATCTCCATATCATCATATCATCATATCATCATACCATCATGTCATCATATCATCATGTCATCATATCATCATATCATCATCATATATATATAACGTGTCCCGGCCCTCTAGTGAGGGGCTCGGTGAATAATATAATAAACATGCGCACGAAAACGTGTCCTGGCCCGGGACTCAGTGAAGGATATAGTGATAAGCACGAGCAGAATAATAAGCAACCACATATAAGCCATTCATCTTTTGAGACTCAATAGATAAGCAACTAACCAGCTCTAAAGTATTGGGATAGTAATCATATTCAATTCTTTTCAACTCTCATTACAAGCCATAGCAAGGAACGTTTCAGCTTTCATGTACATGTATCAATTTCCATGATGTAGTTTTTGGAAGTCAAGTATGCTTCTATTCATGCCAATCTTTTAAGAGTAGGAACTTCTATACATCATTCATTAGTCAATCATATGGTAGGCTCGTGACAATAGCATTAAGGATAGAATCATAAGTCATGCATGGAACTAGAGAATAGAATTTACCCCAAGGTTCATATCATTTCATACATATGTCTAGGACATGCCGAAAGAAAGAAGGAATAGGCTTTACATACCTTTAGCGTTTAGTTGTATTCTAACTTGTACTTGCTGCCCAAAACACTTATCCTATATCAAGATATGAAGAACTACAATTAGTCTACAAGGGAATTCAATACGTATTTTGACGCTCACAATTCCTTTCTAACATTTAAACGACGTTTCGTTCGCGCTCAAACCAACTAGCGTTACAAGCTAACATTGTTAATCGTTCTTTCATATATTAATCAAAACTTGTTTAAACATGACTTAGGGAACTTGGGCAGTCCCTACACCATTCAAACTGTTTCATACACACGGCTAAACAACACACATAGCATTTCCATTCTCACTTAGCAATTTTCCAGTTTTAACTTGCAACAACAACAACACGTTTAATGACATTACTTTCATGATTCTTGGAACTGTTTTAACCTCGTTTTCATTCCTAAAACAGCCCACCATCATTTCAGTTTTAACTTGAATCAATGCACTTTACTTTCACTAAACGTTTGCAACAAGAATCAACATTCAACACACACAAATTCACTTCTAACATCAAAACTGTCCACGGTTTTGGACTGCCTATACACTTCAACATAATTCATTTCTTTAACACCTCAATTCACATATTCAACATGCATACAATACACCACAATGTCCATAACAACAACAATCAAAATGTGACACAAAACAGTCCATAATCTCCCCTAAAACAGTCCCCTCACACGGCTACAACACCACTCCAACAACTTCATGATTTTCATCCATTTATTCATACTACAATACATTCAATCCATTTCCAATACATGTTCAAGAAGATAAAGCATGACTTCATTAGAACCTTCAACACACGGCTCATTTTCATTTCAACAAAAACAGTCCAATATCCAACATGCAACATCATAAACAAATTTCTACAATCTTTGTTCATTTATCTATGTTGATACATATTCAATCCATCAACAATATATGCCAAATGAAATCAAGCATGACTTATCCAATACTCACGGCTCATCCCCTACTCCAACCATAACAACAATCCAACAACAACATGCATGAACTATACACTCAAATCATCATGCAACACAAGAACAATAAGCATTCTTACCTTACAACTTGTTCTTCAACCTTAGCCCAATCTTCAACACTATTAAAATGCTACACCTTCTTGTTTCTTTTCAACAACTACTACACGTTCCTATACACTTGATGAGGAGTAGATTTGAGGGAGAAATTTATTTATTTTTACCAAAGTTTTGAAGCTCATTCTCAGCTAGCTCTTGGCCAAGAGCTTCCCTTTCTCTCTCTATGTGTTACACACTTTGAAATGTTGAAATGAGTTGTGGAATGTGGAGTGTATCATATTTTTCACATTATGTATTCACTCCATATTTTGGCCATGTGTACTACACTAACTTGGGTCAAGAATCTTTGACCACTCCATTATTCTACACGGCCAAACATGGCTTTAAATAATGGGCTGATTTTTTTTGTTCCCAATCCCACTTATTAATCCAACCATGGTTAATTTAATCCCCATTTTCCATTAATACTTTCATTCCAACGAAATTGTAGGTGAATTGTGACTTGAAACGAAACCGGAAGTTAAAATCTCTACTTCGTATCTTAAGATAGTCTTGTATTTAACTTATCACGTTTATTTTAAAACGTCCCAATGTATGAAAATATGGGATTTAACATCCTCCCCCCCTTTAGAACATTCGTCCTCGAATGTCGATTTTATCCCGTTGGATTCTATAGGAGTTTTGGGGAGGGTTTTTCTTACTGCTAACATATAAATTGGGCAGACAATTAACACAATCAAGCAAGGGAGTTTAAATTACCTATAGATGTGGAAAACAAGTGAGGATATTTCTTTTTCATCTCCTCCTCAGCCTCCCAAGTCATCTCCTCCCTATTATTGTTCCGCCACAACACTTTAACCGACGCCACATCTTTTGTTCGTAACCTCCTGATTTGTCGATCAAGTATGGAAATAGGTTGTTCTTCGTATGATAGCTCCTCAGTTACCTGAATATCATCTGTAGGGAACACCCTGGAAGGATCGCCTATATACTTCCGAAGCATTGACACATGGAAGACCGGATGTACTGCTTCTAAATCTGCTGGTAGATCTAACTCGTAGGCAACTTGTCCTACCTTACGAATAACCTGGTAAGGTCCAATGTATCTCGGGCTCAACTTCCCTTTCTTGCCGAATCTCATAACACCCTTCATGGGTGACACTTTCAAGAACACCCAATCGCCAAACTGAAATTCCAAGTGTCGACGTCGATTATCTGCATATGCCTTCTGCCGACTCTGAGCTGCCAGTAATCTTTCCTGAATAAGTTTCACTTTATCAACAGCCTGCTGAACTATATCTGGTCCTATCAGCTTAGTCTCGCCAACATCAAGCCATCCTATAGGGGATCTGCATTTCCTGCCATACAGGGCTTCGTACGGTGCCATCTGAATGCTAGAGTGGTAACTGTTATTATAAGAAAACTCGATAAGTGGCAAGTGATCATCCCAGCTGCCCCTAAAATCAATGACACAGGCCCGTAACATATCCTGTAGCGTCTGGATGGTACGCTCGGCCTGCCCATCAGTCTGAGGATGAAATGCGGTGCTGAGACTCACCTGTGTCCCCAATCCCTCCTAGAAGGATCTCCAGAAGTTAGCTGTAAATTGGGCCCCTCTATCCGAGATAATCGCTGTGGGAACTCCATGAAGTCTCACTATCTCCTTAAGATAAAATCTGGCATAATCTGTTATAACCCGTATTTCGTACGTTCGGAAAATTCAAGATAATGGGGAGAAGTTAAGAACAAGACTATGTTTTAAGAATTATTTTAATATACGAGTTTTTGAAAATAATGTTGCTAACATATAGATTGTTGGTATGGTTTATGAATTTGGAGGAAAAGAAATGTGTTGTTGATATTCCCTTGGACTTGGAAGGTTTCGGGTTGCCTTATGTTTTGAGTCGGGTTGTGTTGGAATGTTTTGTGGATTGTTGGAAATGTTATGGAATCATGTTTGAATGGTTTTGGATTGATTATATATCTTTATTTGAACGTAATTGGAATGTCGTCGCATATTGCCAAAGAAGGTTGTTGAGGTTAAAGTGCGTTTACATTAATGGCCGATGTTGTTAGAATGTTTGTTGTCATTGTTGTTGATATTGTGGCCGGGTCAAATTCCCGGATTTGTTGTTGTTGATTTGGGGCCGAGCCGTATTCTCGGGGATGGTACATTTACAGGGGAGATGCTGCCGAAATTCCGACAGAATATAAGCAGATGTGTTTGAGAGGTTAAGGCAAGTATATGACCAAGGATCTGAATGAATGGATGAATTCTTTTGAATGAAGACTAACAAGTTGCACAAGTGAGCGTAGCCAGTTGGTCGCGGCACAGGTATGTAAGGCTTACCCTTTCTTTCTTTTGGCATGCCCTAGAGCCAAGTAAGGTATGATGTGATAAGCTGCCTTGGGGTAACTCTGTTCTGTGATTCTGAGTCTGATTATGTTTCTAACTCAGTTCTTGATACGAGTTTATGATTTTTTTCTCACCCCTTGAGATAAGTATTTTGATACGAGTTTTTGATACAAGCATTTTGATATGAGTATTCCGACATAAATATCTTGATATAAGTAATCTGATGTAAGTATTTTGATATAAGTATCCAGATAAAGTATTATGATATGAGCCTTCTGAAATAAGTATTCGACATAGGCATTCTGAAACAAGATTTCTGATGTAAGTGTTCTATTATAAGTATTCTACTATGAGTATTCTGGTATAAGTAATTCCTGTAAGCTTTAATGTCTCTAACTTCTGTATACGATCTCGGATTGCCTTGAAATGTCCGAAGAGGTTTCGGTACTAAGATGTCCATGACCTTCCTATACGTACATATGATTCTGGGAGTTATATTTGATTTGATCCATATGATATTCGGAAGAGATTTGTTTCTGAAGTCCTATTGAATGTGTTCCCGAGTCTGTTTACGATCCTGATTCGATTCTGATTTGTTTCTGATATAAGTATGTCTGATATGATCCAGTTTGTTATACGATTGAGTAACGAGATAGGTATAAAAAGTTTTGTTTCTGAAAGAATTTTGTAGGTCATAATGTTCCTAACCGTCGGAAAAGATCGCAGAATTGCTCTAAAATGCTTATAGCATGTTCTGTACTTTATACGTTTGTAACTTTCTCATACGACGTCGGATTGACCCGAAACTTGTTTCTGAGCTGTCAGATGTTGGTAAGTGCATGTATCTATCGGGTCTTGATTTGTGTGCATATGGTTTCGCACTACTCTGTTCGTGCAAGTTTGATATGTCTATCCACTGAGCCCGGGCCAGGACATGTTCTCGTGCGTATTCCACTGCATTGTTCACCGAGTCCCTCTCCCTCTCGGGCCGGGACACGTTATATGTATATGATGTTATGATGATATGGAGATGGTGGCCAGGATGGCATATGATGTTTTACTCACTGAGACCCGCAAGGGAGGGCCGGGACACGTTATATGTATCTACCGAGTCCCTCAATAGAGGGCCGGGACACGTTATATGTATACATGATATATGACATTGACATGCATGATTCTATTCACCGAGTCCCTCACGTGAGGGCCGGGACACGCTATGCATACATGATATATGATCTACCGAGTCCCTCATTAAAGGGCCGGGACACGTTACATGCATATATGATTTATGATCCTGACATGCATGATCTATGTTTGGAAAGTAAGCGTTTTGGCAGTCTGTACGTTCTGAGTCCCTTCTGATATATGATATTATCTATGTTTGGAAAGTAAGCCTTCTGGGTATTCTGTACTTTCAGTATTCCTTCTGACAGGTGACATCGGTATATGATTTGTGTCTGGAAAGTAAGCATCTTCATATTCTAGTTAACGTACTCAATTTCTTTGTACTGTCTGTTTCGGTTATGGTTCTGTTTTCTGTGATTCATGCTTTACATACTCAGTACATATTCCGTACTGACCCCCTTTCTTCGGGGGCTGCGTTTCATGCCGCGCAGGTACTCCCAGATGAGTTGAAGACATTATAGAAGATGCTCCAGCGAAGATGGCAAACTCCAATTGCTCCTGGAGGACTGCCGAGTCAAAAGTATATGTGATATGGTTTCTGGTTAACGTTAGAGACTTTGCAGACAGCGTCGTGGGTAATGGTTGCCAGTCTGTAAGTGGCTCCATCAGCCGATATGTCATTTTGTGTTATGTAGTAAACTTTATGTGATTACAGATTTTTGTTTAATCTTGAACGGTAAGAGGAAAATTTTGACAGCTTAATATGTATTTTACTTGTATTTGATTTTCTGGATCCCAAGGAATTAGGTGTGTAATCAGAGTCTGCGGGTTCGCTCGGCTCCGTAGGTGGGGTCGGGTGCCCATCACACCCTAATAAGGTTAGGGTGTGACATAATCCTCAGCTGAGTACGTAGTCCTGACTGGAAGAAAGTGGGCTGATTTTGTCAATCTATCAACAATAACCCAGATAGAGTCATACTTCCGCGGGGTGCGAGGTAAACCTGTGACGAAATCCATATTAATTACCTCCCATTTCCAGGTTGGAATTTCCATCTCCTGCAATAGCCCTCCAGGTTTCTGGTGCTCTATCTTGACCTGCTGGCAATTCGGACACTGAGCCACGAATTCTGATATGTCCTTTTCCATACCATCCCACTAGTACAAACACCTAAGATCATGATACATTTTTGTCGATCCCGGGTGAATAGAATAACGAGCACAGTGTGTTTCCCCCATTACCTGCTGCCGTAACCCTGCAACTTCAGGTACACATAATCTGTCTCTGTATCGTAGTACTCCATCGGCTGACAACTTAAATGGGGTCTCCTCCTTCTGAAGTGTTGTATCTCTATAATGTACCAGAACAGGGTCCTCATATTGACGCTTCTTTACCTCTTCTACAATAGAGGGCTCAGCAACACCTCGCACCAAAACGCTACCATTATCAGAATCAGCCAAACGAACTCCAAGACTAGCTAGCTGATGAATCTCACGGACTACCCCTTTCTTTCCTGGCTGTATGCTTGCTAAACTAGCCATAGATTTACGGCTGAGTGCATCTGCTACAACATTAGCCTTCCCTGGGTGATACAGAATATCGACATCATAATCTTTCAGCAACTCCAGCCACCTCCTTTGCCGCAAATTCAGCTCCTTCTGCTTAAAGATATACTGGAGACTTTTATGATCTGTATAAATATCAACATGCATGCCATATAGGTAATGTCTCCATATCTTCAAGGCATGTATCACTGCTGCCAACTCCAGGTCATGTGTAGGATAATTTCTTTCATGTTTCCTGAGTTGTCGGGAAGCATAGGCTATAACTCTGCCGTGCTGCATCAACACGCAACCCAACCCAACACCGGAAGCATCACAATAAACAACATAGCCATTTGGCCATTCAGGAAGAGTTAGGACTGGAGCTGTAGTCAACTTATCTTTCAATAATTGGAAACTCCGTTCACAAGCATCGGTCCACTAGAATTTAGCTGCTTTTTGTGTTAGCCTTGTCAAAGGCGCTGAAATAGAAGCAAACTTTTCTACAAATCTCCTGTAATACCCTGCCAGCCCCAGAAAGCTACGTACCTCAGTAGGCGTCGTCGGTCTAGGCCAAGTTTTGACAGCCTCAATTTTCTGCGAGTCTACCCGAATACCATCTGCTCCAACAATATGCCCCAGAAATGCTACTGAAGTCAACCAGAATTCACATTTAGAAAACTTAGCATATAATTTCTGGTGCTGGAGTATCCTGAGTACTGTCCTCAAGTGATCTGCATGCTCTTCCTCCGATCGTGAATAGACCAGAATATCATCAATGAATACAATCATGAACAAGTCAAGGAATGGCTTAAACACCCTGTTCATCAAATCCATAAATACTGCTGGAGCATTGGTCAGTCCAAAGGACATCACTTTAAACTCGTAATGGCCGTATCGGGTCCTGAATGCAGTCATCGGAATATCTGCTTCCCTTACCCGCACCTGGTGATAACCTGACCGCAAGTCTATCTTTGAAAAACATTTAGCACCCTGCAACTGGTCAAATAAATCATCAATCCTAGGGAGGGGATATCTGTTCTTTATGGTGACTTTGTTCAGCTGCCTATAATCGATATTAATACACATTCGCAGCGACCCATCCTTCTTTTCATGTGCTCGCTTCTTATCACCGTATACTCTTTATTCTGGGCTTTCCCTATAGAACTTCATAAATCTTCCTCATTCATCCTATATTCCGCTTTTCCATATCATCACAACACTTGTTATATTCACGTAATATCTTATCCGTAATCAATCCTATAGTGTAACACTTCTTGGCCTTCTTCACGACTCTTACTATGGTTTAATTACACCCTGTGGAATAGACGTACTTACCCTTTGGTCAATCTTACCCATAATATCTCACAAGCTGTCTTATCAATACATTCGTGTTCGTCATAATTCTTCCTCCCCTGCACTCTTGTCTCAATCATCCTATTTATTCTTTTAACTATAAACGCGTCATAATTTACCCCTGCTTATCAGTTCCGTCGATACCTCAATATAACATTCTATTAAGATTTTGCCGGCCCCTTCTAAATCATCCCAGCATTTCTTTTTACCATACTGACACCGACCTCATAATTACCATTACCATTACCATCAATTCATCGGTTAATCCTTATCTCTCAAAGTCAGACGCACTTGCGACTTAGTCAAACCTTATTGTTACTGTTGGCGCGACTTTCCAAAAATATTACGAACTTATACGTCATTTTCTTGTTATTTCTCTGAAACTTTCGGCAGAGTTTCCTCTGTATTTCTTACTATCCCAAAACCTGCACGCAGGAAATACCAACAACGCCTCACAGGGCCAACATACACACATATATATTATATCGTATCGTAGCCGCACAGGGCTTCCTATATCAGTCATAAGATGAAAATGACGAGCTTGCCTCGTGTATCCAACCCAAACTGTACCTGTTACTATTTCCTGTTTATTTTTCCTTTGCATATTTAACTGCAGGTTTCAAACATACCTGCAGCATTCATACTATGTCTAACATATATTCCGCTTACAGTTACTCATGCTTTTGATTTCCGCTTGCCGCTATTAGGTAACAATCTATAACAATTACACATACATAGGAAATTTCAATAAGGTCTCATATACCTGTAGCCGATCAATCTCTAGTGTGACCCGGTGATCTAGAAAGTGAAGTGTGCTCTTCGTCATCGTCTGCCCGACATCTACTCGTCTGACCTTCATCGTCTTCTTCATCTGAATCCGGAAAATGCAGATAATCGGGCAACTCTTGGTTTACCGATGACCAGGACAGGGGGCTAGAATAATCTGTAACACTTACCGGGGTAGCCGGTCTGACGTGGTGCCCTGCCATAGGAACAACTGGTATGGGTTCAGGGACCGCCTCCCTGGATATCAAAAATTCTGGAGGAATTGTCGCTGGGTCCTCCGAGGGGTCAGTCTCGATAGAATAACTGAGGCTCCTCCTGCTCGGTCCTGTAGCCTGGGGTCCCGGACTTACCCTAGGGGCCTTCTTAGCACCCCCGCTATCTGAAGCTGGCCTCTTCATCTCTCGCAATTCTGCACCTACCTACAGGAAAGACGTCAGAAACCAATTTTTTCTAAGTCCAGGCTCTATCGCACGATCTAAGACAGAAGCAAAGCTGACATCCTAAATGTCCTATAGCTTCCTGTTTATAAATGTGGTGCACAACACATCGATAAACAAGACTCTACTCGACACGGTCTGTAGACACTCCGAGGATTGAACCGCTCTGATACCACTTCTGTCACGACCCAACCCCGTAGGCCGTGACTAGTGCCCGAGTTGGACACTCATATTATCTGTTGACTGTAGTCATTTGCAATTAGCATGTCATGATCTCGTTTGTACATAAAACGGGTAGGACATTATTTTAAAGCTGTCAAGTTGTGTATGGCTTAGACACCTGTCTTCTGAGGAGTTGCACTTTTTAAACAACAACATATATATATATATATATATATATATATATATATATTCCTACGCAAGCCGACAAGGCTGCCACGATATACAAAATAATAAACATACATATATATGCAAGCCGACAAGGCTGCCATTACGAATGGGTACGCCCCAAACATAAGTCATAGACATAAGACGCATCAACAACTACAAACAGACCCACACCGATGTCCATAGACCTCTAAGAGTAATGACCGTATCATATGGCGGGACAGGGCCCCGCCCTACCCAAACAAACACATATGAATACAACATAAGGGAGTTATACCACAAGCTAGGCTCCGGAACAAGGGAGCAGTCCAAAATAGCTGAATAGGTATCCTAAGCTGGCGGATCTCCGAAACGAGCGTCTGTACCTGCGGGCATGAACGCAGCCCCCCGAAGAAAGGGGGTTAGTACGGAATATGTACTGAGCATGTAAAGCTTGAAACATAGTAATAGACTTATATTGAGACAAGGTATATAGGACTCAGTGCAACGACCAGAATTTCATAAAAACTTGCCTTTGAACACATTTCGTCTGTATCATTCTCATATCAATGTCATTATAGAGTTTTGTAATAAAAGTTGCATAATCATTCTGTATAGAACATATATAACGTGCCCCGGCCCTTTAATGAGGGACTCGGTAATTATAATCATAGCATCATAAACATAAACATATACGTGCCCCGGCCCTTTAGTAAGGGACTCGGTAATAGGAATACATGCCCTCCTGGCCACCATCTCCATATCATCATATCATCATATCATCATACCATCATGTCATCATATCATCATGTCATCATATCATCATATCATCATCATATATATATAACGTGTCCCGGCCCTCTACTGAGGGGCTCGGTGAATAATATAATAAACATGCGCACGAAAACGTGTCCTGGCCCGGGACTCAGTGAAGGATATAGTGATAAGCACGAGCAGAATAATAAGCAACCACATATAAGCCATTCATCTTTTGAGACTCAATAGATAAGCAACTAACCAGCTCTAAAGTATTGGGATAGTAATCATATTCAATTCTTTTCAACTCTCATTACAAGCCATAGCAAGGAACGTTTCAGCTTTCATGTACATGTATCAATTTCCATGATGTAGTTTTTGGAAGTCAAGTATGCTTCTATTCATGCCAATCTTTTAAGAGTAGGAACTTCTATACATCATTCATTAGTCAATCATATGGTAGGCTCGTGACAATAGCATTAAGGAAATATAGAATCATAAGTCATGCATGGAACTAGAGAATAGAATTTACCCCAAGGTTCATATCATTTCATACATATGTCTAGGACATGCCGAAAGAAAGAAGGAATAGGCTTTACATACCTTTAGCGTTTAGTTGTATTCTAACTTGTACTTGCTGCCCAAAACACTTATCCTATATCAAGATATGAAGAACTACAATTAGTCTACAAGGGAATTCAATACGTATTTTGACGCTCACAATTCCTTTCTAACATTTAAACGACGTTTCGTTCGCGCTCAAACCAACTAGCGTTACAAGCTAACATTGCTAATCGTTCTTTCATATATTAATCAAAACTTGTTTAAACATGACTTGGGGAACTTGGGCAGTCCCTACACCATTCAAACTGTTTCATACACACGGCTAAACAACACACATAACATTTCCATTCTCACTTAGCAATTTTCCAGTTTTAACTTGCAACAACAACAACACGTTTAATGACATTACTTTCATGATTCTTGGAACTGTTTTAACCTCGTTTTCATTCCTAAAACAGCCCACCATCATTTCAGTTTTAACTTGAATCAATGCACTTTACTTTCACTAAACGTTTGCAACAAGAATCAACATTCAACACACACAAATTCACTTCTAACATCAAAACTGTCCACGGTTTTGGACTGCCTATACACTTCAACATAATTCATTTCTTTAACACCTCAATTCACATATTCAACGTGCATACAATACACCACAATGTCCATAACAACAACAATCAAAATGTGACACAAAACAGTCCATAATCTCCCCTAAAACAGTCCCCTCACACGGCTACAACACCACTCCAACAACTTCATGATTTTCATCCATTTATTCATACTACAATACATTCAATCCATTTCCAATACATGTTCAAGAAGATAAAGCATGACTTCATTAGAACCTTCAACACACGGCTCATTTTCATTTCAACAAAAACAGTCCAATATCCAACATGCAACATCATAAACAAATTTCTACAATCTTTGTTCATTTATCTATGTTGATACATATTCAATCCATCAACAATATATGCCAAATGAAATCAAGCATGACTTATCCAATACTCACGGCTCATCCCCTACTCCAACCATAACAACAATCCAACAACAACATGCATGAACTATACACTCAAATCATCATGCAACACAAGAACAATAAGCATTCTTACCTTACAACTTGTTCTTCAACCTTAGCCCAATCTTCAACACTATTAAAATGCTACACCTTCTTGTTTCTTTTCAACAACTACTACACGTTCCTATACACTTGATGAGGAGTAGATTTGAGGGAGAAATTTATTTATTTTTACCAAAGTTTTGAAGCTCATTCTCGGCTAGCTCTTGGCCGAGAGCTTCCCTTTCTCTCTCTATGTGTTACACACTTTGAAATGTTGAAATGAGTTGTGGAATGTGGAGTGAATCATATTTTTCACATTATGTATTCACTCCATATTTTGGCCATGTGTACTACACTAACTTGGGTCAAGAATCTTTGACCACTCCATTATTCTACACGGCCAAACATGGCTTTAAATAATGGGCTGATTTTTTTTGTTCCCAATCCCACTTATTAATCTAACCATGGTTAATTTAATCCCCATTTTCCATTAATACTTTCATTCCAACGAAATTGTAGGTGAATTGTGACTCGAAATGAAACCGGAAGTTAATATCTCTACTTCGTATCTTAAGATAGTCTTGTATTTAACTTGTCGCGTTTATTTTAAAACGTCCCAATGTATGAAAATATGGGATATAACAGTAAGTGCATTGGAGATCCTTCTAGAATTGTACCAATAAATGATGTCCAAGTTACTAAACAATTGTCTTATTAGGAAGTCCCTATTTCCATTTTAGATAGGGATGTACGAAAGCTAAGAACCAAAGAGGTAGCTTCAGTTAAAGTTTTATGGAAGAATAATGATAGAGAGGAAATGACTTGGGAAGCCGAAGAAGACATGAAATTCGGGTACCCACATTTATTTTCACCCTCAGAGGAGACTCAGGCAGAGACACCATTATCCTCAGGTATGCAATGCTTTTCTTGATGTTTTCTTGGTTGTGTGTGGCCATGGTACTTGTCATTGTTGTTGTAGCCCTGTGAGGCGATGCATTTTTGGGTTGCTGTGCAGGATGGTAGTGCCATATTATAGGAAAAACTCTGGCGAAATTTTTATAGAATCCCCGAGAACCTAACATTCGAGGACGAATGTTCTTAAGGGGGGAATAATGTTACACCTCGAAAAAATTTCATTTCATCATATGATAGATAGACTAATGCAGGGTGAGACGAACAAGATGTCTCTATAAGTAAGAAAGGTTATTTAACGATCCTAGTTAAGATTTCAAGATGTTAGAAGCAAGAGGAGAAAGTTCCTTAAGAAAGGAAAAGTATATGTTGTGCTTTGGAAAACTCTGTGAAGTACCGAGCTAATGTTGACTTAGTGATGTCTTAAAGAAGAGTTGTAACTCTCCTTAGATTGCTAATGTTGTGTTAAACAAGTGTTAAGAAAGTCCCATAAGGATTGGAGATCAAACGAAACGATGGAAATCATTTCAAGGAAGTGGAGTTATACGACCACTTATACGGTCCGTATAAGGTGTCCTTATAACCCCCAACAGGGAGATGTTTTTCATGATGGTGAACCACAGCCACTTATACGGACCGTACAATGTTATACGGACCGTATAGTATCCGTCGGGCAGATTTTAAAGTTTTGTATAAGTAGTTTCCCTTGGTTTTTTTATTTCATTTTCATCTTCTACTTGTATTGAGAGCTCAAAACCCTTCTCTAAACTTATTCCACCCCAATCCAAGATAAAACAAAGATCAAGAGGCAAGAATCAAGGTGTTCATACGTTTGAAGGTTTCTTAGGGTTTGTAGACTACAAGAAAACTTGGGCATTGTAGCTAGGGTTTTGTACAAAGTTGGTAGCTGCTCCAAAGCTTGTTTTTATGGGATGAAAAGGTTAGTTTCCATGCTTATTTCATGTTGTTGAGAATGTTTGGTTGTAGCAAAACTTGGGTGGAAGAAGGAGGTAGAAAAATGAAGTCTAATGTAGCTTTTATGATGTTTATGAGTAGTAATCTATATGTAGTCATGATTTCTAGTGTAATATGGATATAATCATGTTATGGAAGGTAATAATGGTGATGAAGAAGTGTTATATGAAAATGTGCTAAAACAGGTGCGAAGTCTTTGGTATAAGTTGAACATAAGGATGAACTTGGAGGGCTTAGTGTAATGTAATTTGTCACACCCTAATTCCACTAGGGTGTGACGGGCACCCGGCCCCACATCCGGAGCCGAGCGAACCCACAGACCTTTAGTGCACACACAATCTTATTAGACTTTTAAATCGAATAAAAATAAAATACATAATAAACTTTCAAAATATTCTTTTTCGATGTTTTCCAAATCAAACATAATCTGTGATCTTATAGAATTTATCACATAATACAGAATGACATATCGGCTGATGGAACCGCTTACAAAACCGACATACTATACCCATGACTCTGTCTGCAAAGTCTCTAACTTCGAACAAACAATCACAATACATATACTCTGACTCAGCAACCCTCCAGGAACAAATGGAGTTGCCAATCCAGCTGAAGCATCTTCTAGCGATGTCCTGTACTCATCTGGGTGTACCTGCGTGGCATGAAACGGAGCCCCCGAAGAACAGGGGTCAGTACGGAATATGTACTGAGTATGTAAAGCATGGAATACAGCAAACAGAATTATAATCGAAAGAAACGATACAAAAGTGAGTACTCTTTCAGAATACCAAAATACTTATTCTTCAAAATGCAAATCGTATATATATACTGATGCCATATGTCAGAAGAAGTACAGAAAGTAAGTAGTTTATCCAGAGTATCAAAATGTGTATTTTTCCAAACACAGACCGCGCGTGCCCACAGCGTATGTCATCATATACGTTTACACATACTGACTCATATGTAACATAATAGTGCCGAGGAACGTACGGCCCGATCCACATATATAACATATTAGTGCCGACGAACGTTCGACCCGATCCACAAATGTATTTGCGGCGGAACGTGCAGCCCGATCCATATACACATATTATATTGTTGTGGCACGGGCAGGAAATTAGTACAGACATTAAGCACGATATGCAGAATAATAAAACACTTACTGGAAACACGAATCATGCATGCCAAGAACGATATCCGGCCCCTTACGGGACCCGGGGAGACGTGGTGCCACCCTGCCTTTGGCGCCAAACACATCATACTCCAGAAGGTTTGCTCCATAATCTCCGTCACACATCATAATATCATATCATAAGATCAGATCTTGCATATACACATATATGGTTCGGCGAACAATGAACACATCATAACACCACATCACATCATACTCCGGAATACATATATGGCACCCGACCCTCGAGCAAGGGACCCGGCGTACCATGCGCACGATATATACAGGCCCGGGACTCGGCGAAAGAGATCACAACACATGCACGAACAGAGTAGTGAGACAGCATATGCACACAAATAATTAGCTTTCAAGACTCGATGGACAAATATATTTACCGACACCTGAAGGCCCAGAAACTAGTTTCGGTTCAATCGGAACTAGTAAACGAAAGTTATGAGCTTTTGAAGTACAAAATCTTCTAAAAGCGTTTCAAAAGTTATTATTTATTATTTTGGATTTCAAAGCAACAACCGTGTCAGGTATATTTTCAGGTATCGTTATAGACCAAATTAAATATAACTCTTGGAACCATATGTATGCAAAAACTACGGACATTATTACCAAAGAACTATTATGAAAGTTTCAAAGCAAACCCAATATCTTTTACAAAAGTTAGGGACATTAAAATTTATAAAACTCTTTGAACGTTTCAGAAGCTTTTCTTGGAGAATCGAAACGATAGCCATATCAGGAGCTTTTCGAATCTCATTATGGATCAAACCAATAGGTCTTTTGGAACCATACATACGTATCAAACATAGCAGACTATTTCCAAAAGTCGAGCACATGGATTCTTATAGAATTCTTTTAAGAACATATCAAAAGTGCACACGAATCATAAACAAGCTCGAAACCATAGAATAGAGTCACTCCAATGTACATATCAAGATCATACCTTATTTAGCTCTAAGACATGCCAAAGAAAGAAGGGGTAAGCCTTACATACCTGTCCCACGACCAACTAGCTACACTTATTTGTCCGAACTTGCTAATCTACATTCAAGAAAATTGACATAATCATTAGACTCGTCGACATACACTTGTCTTAGTCTCTCAAATGAATTTATTTATATTCTACCGAAATTTCGGCAGCATTTCCCCTGTAAATACTCCATCCCCGAGAATTTAACTCGGCGAAATTATCAAAAACAAACCCGAGAATGGAACTCGGCCACATTATCAACAACAATACCAACAATTATATTCAATCCAACCGCATATGATCAAACCAATATGATTACTCACATATTCAAATATTAATCCAAGACTATTCGAACGATATTCACGAATACTTTAAGCAACTCACACAATACTTTAAATGGCCTAACGAACTTACAACATAACCCGAAATCTTCCGACTTCAATAAGGACATCAACTCCACATTTTCCTTATTCTAGATTCATAAACCATATCAAAATTCCCATGTTACAATACCACAACGATTACAACTTCATCTCAAGCAATTAAATACTCCACTTCTATAATTACATAAAAACCATATTAAAATCACATAATTTCCTACAACAACTTACAACTAAATTTTTATGCCAACTTGAACCATTATTCTTCCATTACATCACAAGGCTACAATCAACACAATTAACATACTAAATAAAATTTGTTCACCTTCCTCCACCAACCATACCACACGGCCCCACACACACACTCACACAAATCCACACAGCTACAACCGATCATCCGTATTTTCACAAATTCCATCCATTCTCACATACTACAACATACACAAACATCCTTAACATATAAAAGAAGATCAATTCTTACCTTTTTCCACTTTAATAGAATTTTGCACTTGTCACAAAAGTGATTTTCTTTCCTAAAAAATTATACCACGTTGAAGAGGGTCTTGAACTTAGTAGGAATACTAGAAAATTACAATTTTTGGATCAAAGTTGGAAGGCTTGAATTTTTTTTCTCCTTTCTCCTCCATGGTCGAAGGCCTTCTTTTTTTTTTCTTTCTCTCCTTTTGTTTTCTTGAAGTTTCTTGAACAATGAAGAATTGTGGCCCCTTTTTCCTTTTAATACATGGATTTAAATTTTTACTCGGGCTTGGGCCCTTTTTCCATGCCATGGCCGGCCACCACAAATTATTGGGCCTCTTTTCTTTTGTTTTTTTTTTCAAGCCCATTTAGTTAGGTTAATATTTTGTAATTCACAAAACTAATTTCCTAAATTCCAATTTTTTCCCTTAGCCATCCTCAATATTTCTATGAGTCGTCTTGCGAATTTCCCTTTTTACCTTTTGCCTTTCTCAATATTCCATGCCAATAATATTCATAATAATATTCATAAACAACTTATATATTAAACAAGATCGAAATATAGCCTTACTCTTAGCTCCCCGCAATTATCCTGAATTGTCCGAATGTACAAAATGCGGGATATAACATCCTCCCCCCTTTTAGAACATTCGTCCTCGAATGTTAAATTAATCTTATAGGGTCTCACAGACATTTCGGGGAGGTTTTCTTTTATTGACAGTACATGTAATCCATTCATCAATCAACATAATCGATTAAGGAATTTAGACCACCTGTAGGCATAGGAAACAAGTGGGAATACTTTTCTTTCATCTCTTCTTCAGCTTCCCAGGTCATTTCTTCTCTGTTATTATTTCGTCACAATGCTTTAATAAAAACCACATCTTCGATGCGAAATCTTTATTTGATGATCCGATATGGCCCCGGGTTGTGCCTTGTTTTTATCTAATCTACAGTATTGCAGTCTCTCTTATCATGTTATAGATGTTCGTCGGCCTTTGGTGCTCTCTTTTCACCGCTTCCTGTTTCTTTACGCCTTTTGCCACTATCTCCTTTTTAATTTTTCATTCTAAATATTCATCCAAAAACGGATATACGAAATGTTTCCTTATTTATTATCCCTTCGCAGTCCAGTAATCCTTATGGTAGCTTATGATTTGAATTCGCCTAACTTCTTAGTTCGCCACACCGTTGAATTCTTACTACAACTTTTTCTTTATTTCCTTCCCTCACATTTACCGACACAAGTATACTTGTCTTTGATTCTGTCACACCCCGACATTTCCAGGGTGTGATGGGCACCCGACCCTTACTTAGGGCCGAGCGAACCCTCGGACTCCTGCTACACAGAAAATCACATCGAACTTTCTAAATCGGATAAGGTAAAATGTATAGTAAATTTTTTTTCAGAAATATTCTTTTAAATCATACAAATACATATAATCATACATAATCCATTACGTAACTCAGACCTACATATCGGCTGATGGAGTCGCTTACATACGAACAACCAATACTCACGACACTGTCTGCAAAGTCTCTAACATAATCCAGAACCATAACATACGGACTCTGACTCGGCAGCACTCCAGAAACAAATGGAGTTTGCTGACCCCGCTGGATCCTCTTCTGTAATAACTTTAGCTCATCTGGGAGTACCTGCGTGGCATGAAACGCAGCCCCCGAAGAACAGGGGGTCAGTACGAAAATGTACCGAGTATGTAAAGCAAAAATATCACAAGTATAATCATAGCCCGGACCAAAAACACAGAAATATAACAGGCATAATTGAATCCAAATCCAAGACAGACATACCGAGTTTAACTGACAGAATCATCGCACAGAGCTGGGGCACAGATGTAACTGATACCATCATAATCAGAGACAGAGGTACAGAATGGAACAGACTGAGTCGTGGTCCGGATCAGATTACCAGAAGTACAACATACAGAAACGTAATTTAGCCGGACAGACAGAAGGGTAGCGGACAGAACCATAATCTTATCAGATAGACCGAAGTGTACGAATAGAATCATAATCGTATCGGACAGACCGAGGCGTAACGGACAGAATCAAAATCCAGACGGACAGACAAAATCATATTCCAGGCGGATAGAGAGAATCATAATCCAGAGTTATATAGAGTCATATGCCATATCAGAACGCCGTAGCGTATCGGATCAGATGTTGCCACCTGTGAATCATATGATGTTTACAAAGAGTGTGCCACCTCGAGCTCAGCCCAGTACAGTGGTCACACCATACCTAAACATATCGTATCAGATCATAGCACATCATATCATATCAAAATACGTGTCTACAAGGGGTATGCCACCTCGAGCTCAGCCCAGTACAGTGGTCATCCCATGCAGAAACTGCCCGTTTTTCCCGCTCGAGCTCTGCCCAGTAGACGGGTCACGAACCAGTCTCGGGAGCTCGAGCTCCGCCCAGTACACTCCCAACGCGTCTGCCTGGTATCAAATCGCACTGCGCAGATACTATCCGCTTTGGGGATCGAGCTCAGCCCAGACCACCCCTCACGGTTTTATTTCGGAACACCATAGGCAACATAGGGAAATAGCGCACGACAGCATAGCTTGGTCCGGCTCAGTGAATAGACATGGTAGGGCTTGCACGAACGGAGTAGTGAGAGACCAGATACACATATTTTCAGACTCGATAGATACAAACACTTATTGACATTTGAGGATTACAGACGTAATTCGGAACGATCAGAATTGATACGTGATATTTACGGACACGTTTACCACAAAATCGTTACGAACGTTTCAAAACGGATTTCGATCGACGGAGTAGTTCAAGGAATCGGACAGTAGTCATAAGGCACATACATAACTTTTTGGAAGGCACGATGGAATGTATCAACACAGAACGTCTGGAGTCATTTCACGTGTCCAAGCATTTTATAAGACTTGTGCAAGTGATTGAACATACTATCGGAATATTCGTAACGGATTACTCGAACAGATTACTCATATCCGAATACTTATCTCAAAATAATTCTAGCAGAGTACTTATAGCGGAGCACCTATGCCCAGATACTCGTGTCAACAGAAGGGCATGCAGTCGAATTATAATAGTGCGCACGGTCAATAACCCGGCCCGGAGGACCGGTGAACAATATCATAATAATGGGCACGAGCGGAGTCATGAACGACTGATACAATTTACGAATCGGAATAGCTATAGGGCCCAATATAGTCATATGTCGGCCTGTTAATCCAACTAGTCTGAACAAGTGGTCAACACGGGGTTATTTCACACAAGTTCTTCCAAAATTATGTTTATAGTTCAAAATGTAAGTTAGAATGTCGAAATACTTTTGTAAGCTTGATAAAATCATAAGTTGACCCAATAGTCAAAATAATTCGGATAATTAATCAAAGGGGGTTCATTTCACAAAAATATTTCCAAAATGGTCGTTGTGGTTCAAATATAGTTTAAGATATCGTGGCGACCAAAACATTATTTTATGATAGTCAAAATTCATAGACGAAAGCCCTTTACCGGCGTTATGCCAAGGTGAACCTTATAGGGCAAACAACAGGGTTTCGGACTTAGCGGGCCCACCTCAGGTCAAGTCGAGGTGGCGGACATGATTTACGGACATTTGAGGTCTATGGAATCAAACATAAAGGTTTCGAAGTGATCCGACTATGTTTGCACAAGTTTCGGACGTTTGGTTACTTTCTAGCCAAAATAGGGTCCTTAAGCTTCAATGGAATTGAATGAATAGTAGTCATTTTCTAATTCGGATTTCAAGGAGCAGAATTGCTCCCGGGGTTACGATATCAACCTGACATACTAAGACATGCCAAAAGAAGAAGTGGGGAGCCTTACATACCTTTCTTACTTCGTACGCTCGATCAAACTCGATTCCCGTTTCGTCCAAAATCTGCAATTGGTCATTGTTACCAATTAGAATTTTCAAGACTTAAGAATGCACTTATCTTCATTTTGTCTACTGAAATTTCGGCAGCACCTCCCCTATAAATATAACACCCCCGAGAAACATCTCGGCTCAAATAATAGCGACAACAACCCAACAACATCAACAAAGTCAACAACCATTACAATATAGCACAATATAAGGCAACTAGTTCTACTTTCCGACATAATGCAATAACGTTCATTCCGACTTCACACTTCCAAACTAAGCTCAATATTTTCATGTTCATCATTAATCAAGATCGTCACCATATAGTTTAGAAGCATTTCATATCGTTTCCACAAAATATTCACACAATATACAAAATATACAATTTTCCACCAAGATCATATTTCATCCAAAACTTTTACGAATTCAACAAAACTTCCCGAATCACATTGTCTTCCTTCCAAATTCCTCACAACAACATTAGTTCCCATTCTAGCATCTTACTTTCACACTTACACAAAAATCATATGAAATCCACCTAATTCCTCATAATCACATACAAGTAATTTCAATGCCAATTCAATTCATTAAACCTTCATTTGCATTGCAAGGATTACAACAACACAACTAACATACTAAACAAACTTAATTCATTTCTATAACACCCCACTCCATACCACACGGCCAACCACCTATATTTCAACTTCAACCAAATTTATTCAACTTCCATCTCCAATGTGAATTCCACCATAACCACAACTAAAATACAACATAAAATTTAACACACTATAGGTGTACACAAACATATATACACGGCCACATGCATATATATATATACCCATTTGGTAAACTTCCATATTCCCATAGTTCCTACTCATTTCTACATACTACAACATAAACAAAGGCTTTACAACATATAAAAGGGAATAAAATCTTACCTTTTCTCTTCAACTTCTTCAAACTTCCACTTGCCAATCACAAGTACTTTCTTGCCTTAAAAATTATGCCATCTTGAAGAGCACCCTTGAGTTAGTAATATTGCTAGAAAATTATGATTTTTGGATCACAACTAAGGGACCTGGAAATTTTTGTTTTCTTTCTTGGAGGGGCCGAAACCCCCCCTTGTTCTTACTCCCCATCTCTTGCTTTATTTTTTTCTTGAATATTCTTGAATACCAATAAGTGCTTATCCCTTCTTATAATAATTTGTCACATGTTTAGTCACATGACAAATTATTTGAACTTGGGCCAAGACCAATACCATGGCCGGCCATCCCCTCTCATTTTGGGCCAAGGTTTTATTTCTTATTTTGTGAGCCCAATTGGCTATTATTTTCGTTTTGTAATTCCCGAAACTAGTTTCCGAAATTCTAATTAATTTTTTTTTCCTTGGCCTCCCTCCGTGTTTCCACATCAATATTCTTCATGAACAACACACACATATGTGAATTCAAATCAACATATGGCCTTATTCCTTGCAAATCAAAATCATTCGAATTTTCCCGAACATGCAAAAGTACGGGATATAACATCTTGGATTATGTATGATTATATGTATTTGTATGATTTAAAAGAATATTTCTGAAAAAAATTTACTATAGATTTTACCTTATCCGATTTAGAAAGTTCGATGTGATTTTCTGTGTAGCAGGAGTCCGAGGGTTCGCTCGGCCCTAAGTAAGGGTCGGGTGCCCATCACACCCTCGAAATGTCGGGGTGTGACAGAGTGGTATCAGAGCAGGTCTGTCCTAGGGGTTGTCTGCAAAGTCGTGTCCGGTAGAGTCTTGTTTATGGGTGTGTAGCGCGCCACACATATAGACAGGAGGCTACGGGGCATTTAGGGATTGTTGACCTTCTTTCTGTCTCAGATCGTGCGATAGAGCCAAGTTATAGGAAAATGGAATTCTATCTGTAAGCCTCACCTACGACGGTATGAGGCAAATAACGATATGGAAAAGCCAGAAGGGCAAGTCTGGAAATATTCGTTCTGTTACCTGAAACCGGAAGTTCTGAGCGGCTGGGATGTGATATATAGTCGTATGTTCTGTAAAGTACTGTAGGTATCTGTTGCATACGGATTTCGAATAATAAGAAATTGTAAAGGTGATACGGGTTATAAAAAGGGCAAAACGGTAATTGTAAAAGGAAGGGCGTGTGACGAAAAGTGTTTCAAAATCTGATTACGTTCCTATCTTATATGCTTCTGGACGATTGGCTCTGGTTACGAACCAGTTTGATAAATATTTGTACGTCTGACTCTGATCACGAATCTGTCTGACATACTCCCATACGTCTGACTTTGACTACGACTCTGCCCGCCATAGTCCCGTACATTTGATTCCGACTATGAATTTGTCTGGTATGCTCCTATGTGTCCGACGCTAGTTATGAATATGTTCGATATGACGTGGGATTATAATAACGTTATAAGAGACAGAGGAGTGTGACAAGAAGTGAAAGGTGTGGATAGTTGGGTCTCCCCTGAGACGTTTGTAATGCCGGTAAGGCTAATTTAAAATTCGAGGACGAATGTTTTAAAGGGTGGGAGGATGTTATATCCCGTACTTTTGCATGTTCGGGAAAATTCGAATGATTTTGATTTGCAAGGAATAAGGCCATATGTTGATTTGAATTCACATATGTGTGTGTTGTTCATGAAGAATATTGATGTGGAAACACGGAGGGAGGCCAAGGAAAAAACAATTAATTAGAATTTCGGAAACTAGTTTCGGGAATTACAAAACAAAAATAATAGCCAATTGGGCTCACAAAATAAGAAATAAAACCTTGGCCCAAAATGAGAGGGGATGGCCGGCCATGGTATTGGTCTTGGCCCAAGTCCAAATAATTTGTCATGTGACTAAACATGTGACAAATTATTATAAGAAGGGATAAGCACTTATTGGTATTCAAGAATATTCAAGAAAAAAATAAAGCAAGAGAGGGGGAGCAAGAACAAGGGGGGTTTCGGCCCCTCCAAGAAAGAAAACAAAAATTTCCAGGTCCCTTAGTTGTGATCCAAAAATCATAATTTTCTAGCAATATTACTAACTCAAGGGTGCTCTTCAAGATGGCATAATTTTTAAGGCAAGAAAGTACTTGTGATTGGCAAGTGGAAGTTTGAAGAAGTTGAAGAGAAAAGGTAAGATTTGATTCCCTTTTATATGTTGTAAAGCCTTTGCTTATGTTGTAGTATGTAGGAATGAGTAGGAACTATGGGAATATGGAAGTTTACCAAATGGGTATATATATATATGCATGTGGCCGTGTATATATGTTTGTGTACACCTATAGTGTGTTAAATTTTATGTTGTATTTTAGTTGTGGTTATGGTGGAATTCACATTGGAGATGGAAGTTGAATAAATTTGGTTGAAGTTGAAATATAGGTGGTTGGCCGTGTGGTATGGAGTGGGGTGTTGTAGAAATGAATTAAGTTTGTTTAGTATGTTAGTTGTGTTGTTGTAATCCTTGCAATGCAAATGAAGGTTTAATGAATTGAATTGGCATTGAAATTACTTGTATGTGATTATGAGGAATTAGGTGGATTTCATATGATTTTTGTGTAAGTGTGAAAGTAAGATGCTAGAATGGGAACTAATGTTGTTGTGAGGAATTTGGAAGGAAGACAATGTGATTCGGGAAGTTTTGTTGAATTCGTAGAAGTTTTGGATGAAATATGATCTTGGTGGAAAATTGTATATTTTGTATATTGTGTGAATATTTTGTGGAAACGATATGAAATGCTTCTAAACTATATAGTGACGATTTTGATTAATGATGAACATGAAAATATTGAGCTTAGTTTGGAAGTGTGAAGTCGGAATGAACGTTATTGCATTATGTCGGAAAGTAGAACTAGTTGCCTTATATTGTGCTATATTGTAATGGTTGTTGTCGCTATTATTTGAGCCGAGATGTTTCTCGGGGGTGTTATATTTATAGGGGAGGTGCTGCCGAAATTTCGGTAGACAAAATGAAGATAAGTGCATTCTTAAGTCTTGAAAATTCTAATTGGTAACAATGACCAATTGCAGATTTTGGACGAAACGGGAATCGAGTTTGATCGAGCGTACGAAGTAAGAAAGGTATGTAAGGCTCCCCACTTCTTCTTTTGGCATGTCTTAGTATGTCAGGTTGATATCCGAACCCCGGGAGCAATTCTGCTCCTTGAAATCCGAATTAGAAAATGACTACTATTCATTCAATTCCATTGAAGCTTAAGGACCCTATTTTGGCTAGAAAGTAACCAAACGTCCGAAACTTGTGCAAACATAGTCGGATCACTTCGAAACCTTTATGTTTGATTCCATAGACCTCAAATGTCCGTAAATCATGTCCGCCACCTCGACTTGACCCGAGGTGGGCCAGCTAAGTCCGAAACCTTTTTGTTTGCCCTATAAGGTTCACCTTGGCATAACGCCGGTAAAGGGCTTTCGTCTATGAATTTTGACTATCATAAAATAATGTTTTGGTCGCCACGATATCTTAAACTATATTTGAACCACAACGACCATTTTGGAAATATTTTTGTGAAATGAACCCCCTTTGATTAATTATCCGAATTATTTTGACTATTGGGTCAACTTATGATTTTATCAAGCTTACAAAAGTATTTCGACATTCTAACTTACATTTTGAACTATAAACATAATTTTGGAAGAACTTGTGTGAAATAACCCCGTGTTGACCACTTGTTCAGACTAGTTGGATTAACGGGCCGACATATGACTATATTGGGCCCTATAGCTATTCCGATTCGTAAATTGTATCAGTCGTTCATGACTCCGCTCGTGGCCATTATTATGATATTGTTCACCGGTCCTCCGGGCCGGGTTATTTACCGTGCGCACTATTATAATTCGACTGCATGCCCTTCCGTTGACACGAGTATCCGGGCATAGGTGCTCCGCTATAAGTACTCTGCTAGAATTATTTTGAGATAAGTATTCGGATATGAGTAATCTGTTCGAGTAATCCGTTACGAATATTCCGATAGTATGTTCAATCACTTGCACAAGTCTTATAAAATGCTTGGACACGTGAAATGACTCCAGACGTTCTGTGTTGATACATTCCATCGTGCCTTCCAAAAAGTTATGTATGTGCCTTATGACTACTGTCCGATTCCTTGAACTACTCCGTCAATCGAAATCCGTTTTGAAACGTTCGTAACGATTTTGTGGTAAACGTGTCCGTAAATATCACGTATCAATTCTGATCGTTCCGAATTACGTCTATAATCCTCAAATGTCAATAAGTGTTTGTATCTATCGAGTCTGAAAATATGTGTATCTGGTCTCTCACTACTCCGTTCGTGCAAGCCCTACCATGTCTATTCACTGAGCCGGACCAAGCTATGCTGTCGTGCGCTATTTCCCTATGTTGCCTATGGTGTTCCGAAATAAAACCGTGAGGGGTGGTCTGGGCTGAGCTCGATCCCCAAAGCGGATAGTATCTGCGCTGTGTGATTTGATACCAGGCAGATGCGTTGGGAGTGTACTGGGCGAAACTCGAGCTCCCGAGACTGGTTCGTGACCCGTGTACTGGGCAGAGATCGAGCGGGAAAAACGGGCAGTTTCTGCATGGGATGACCACTGTACTGGGCTGAGCTCGAGGTGGCATACCCCTTGTAGACGCGTATTTTGATATGATATGATGTGCTATGATCTGATACGATATATTTAGGTATGGTGTGACCACTGTACTGGGCTGAGCTCGAGGTGGCACACTCTTTGTAAACATCATATGATTCACAGGTGGCAACATCTGATCCGATACGCTACGGCGTTCTAATATGGCATATGACTCTATATTACTCTGGATTATGATTCTCTCTATCCGCCTGGAATATGATTTTGTCTGTCCGTCTGGATTTTGATTCTGTCCGTTACGCCTCGGTCTGTCCGATACGATTATGATTCTATTCGTACACTTCGGTCTATCTGACAGATGAGATATCATGCGCATCTATATATATATATATATATATATATATATATATATATATATATATATATATATACATATAATTATTATCAACTAGCCCACAAAATACTTCCAACCGTCATTCAAGCCTATACTTCCAACCGTCATTCAAGTCTCTTCTCTAGTTTAGCCTGTCGCGTGCTATGTGGCTTCTTAGAATCTCCAACCATCCCGTATACTCTAATTTCCCTTTAGGTTACTCTAGCTTTTCATTTGTCTCTTATGACTAAATCTTTAGAATTTCTTGCATACTTCCCAGGGGGTTAGCCATCCTAAAATTGCTCCCACCTTAGCACGCTTAACCTCGAAACTTTGGCGGAATCCGGTGCCTTAATACTGATAAAATCGCGTCCGCTTTCTCGTATGGCCTTTATTACATGATTTGGGGCTAGTCGAGGTCTTACAGATTCCGAGACATTCTCGTAACACGTCCTTCTTTGTACATTTACTATTTTACCCTTTTCAGTTTCCACTGTTCACTTTTCACTTATGTATATGATTATTGCCTGTCCTGGACTCCGAGATTCCCGATGGTGGCGAACATACCTTCATTGCCACTACTTATGAATATTTCGAGTATCGGTCTATTTGAATTACCACTTTACCACTCTTACACAATAATCTGCAGCAAAACTAATTGCCGACTTTCTCTGAATCATTCAACAGACCTGGTTCCTCTTATACCATTCTTTCCTTTCAAAATCTGTGCACAACAAATATCAACAATACCTCACAGAGCATACGGCTATCTATCGCATTCTAGCCATCCGGGATCGCTAAGTTCAGGTAACAGATCAAATATATCAGAACTTACCTCTGTAATCTTCCATATCATCACTTGCCTCCTTCCATCGTATGTAAGGCTTACATATGAAATTTTATTTTCCTATGACTTGGCTCTATCGCACGATTTATGACAGAAAGAAGGTCAACAATCCCTAGATGCCTCGTAGCCTCCTGTTTATAAATGTGGCGCGCTTCACACCATAAACAGGACTCTACTGGACACGACTTTGCAGACAACCCCTAGGACAGACCTGCTCTGATACCACTTTGTCACACCCTAATTCCACTATGGTGTGATGGGCACCCGGCCCCACATCCGGAGCCGAGCGAACCCACAGACCTTTAGTGCACACACAATCTTATTAGACTTTTAAATCGAATAAAAATAAAATACATAATAAACTTTCAAAATATTCTTTTTCGATGTTTTCCAAATCAAACAGAATCTGCGATCTTATAGAATTTATCACATAATACAGAATGACATATCGGCTGATAGAGCCGCTTACGAAATCGACATACTATACCCACGACTCTGTCTGCCAAGTCTCTAACTTCGAACAAACAATCACAGTACATATACTCTGACTCAGCAACCCTCCAGGAACAAATGGAGTTGACAATCCAGCTGAAGCATCTTCTAGCGATGTCCTGTACTCATCTGGGTGTACCTGCGTGGCATGAAACGCAGCCCCTGAAGAACAGGGGGTCTGTACGGAATATGTACTGAGTATGTAAAGCATGGAATACAGCAAACAGAATTAGAATCGAAAGAAACGATACAAAAGTGAGTACTCTTTCAGAATACCAAAATACTTATTCTTCAGAATGCAAATCGTATATATATACTGATGCCATATGTCAGAAGAAGTATAGAAAGTAAGTAGGTCATCCAGAGTATGAAAATGTGTATTTTTCCAAACACAGACCGCGCGTGCCCACAGTGTATGTCATCATATACGTTTACACATAACTGACTCATATGTAACATAATAGTGCCGAGGAACGTACGGCCCGATCCACATATATAACATATTAGTGCCAAGGAACGTTCGGCCCGATCCACAAATGTATTTGCTGCGGAAAGTGCATCCCGATCCATATACACATATTATATTGCTGTGGCACGGGCAGGAAATTAGTACGGACATTAAGCACGATATGCAGAATAATAAAACACTTACTGGAAACACGAATCATGCATGCCAAGAACGATATTCGGCCCCTTACGGGACCCGGGGAAACGTGGCGCCACCCTGCCTTTGGCGCCACACACATCATACTCCAGAAGGTTTGCTCCATAATCTCCGTCACACATCATAATATCATATCATAAGATCAGATCATGCATATACACATATATGGTTCGGCGAACCATGAACACATCATAACACCACATCACATCATACTCCGGAATACATATATGGTACCCGACCTTCGAGCAAGGGACCCGGCGTACCATGCGCACGATATATACCGGCCCGGGACTCGGCGAAAGAGATCACAACACATGCACGAACAGAGTAGTGAGACAGCATATGCACAGAAATAATTAGCTTTCAAGACTCGATGGACAAATATATTTACCGACACCTGAAAGCCCATAAACCAGTTTCGGTTCAATCGGAACTAGTAAACGAAAGTTATGAGCTTTTGAAGTACAGAATCTTCTAAAAGCGTTTCAGAAGTTATTATTTATTATTTTGGAAATCAAAGCAACAACCGTGTCAGGTATCTTTTCAGGTATCCTTATAGACCAAATTAAATATAACTCTTGGAACCATATGTATGCAAAAACTACAGACATTTTTACCACAGAACTATTATGAACGTTTCAAAGCAAACCCAATATCTTTTACAAAAGTTAGGGACATTAAAATTTACAAAACTTTTTGAACGTTTCAGAAGCTTTTCTTGGAGAATCGAAACGATAGTCATATCAGGAGCTTTTCGAATCTCATTATGGATCAAACTAGATAGGTCTTTTGGAACCATACATATGTATCAAACATAGCAGACTATTTCCAAAAGTCGAGCACATGGATTCTTACAGAATTCTTTTATGAACATATCAAAAGTGCACACGAATCATAAACAATCTCGAAACCATAGAATAGAGTCACTCAAATGTACATATCAAGATCTTACCTTATTTAGCTCTAAGACATGCCAAAGAAAGAAGGGGTAAGCCTTACATACCTGTCCCACGACCAACTAGCTACACTTATTTGTCCGAACTTGCTAATCTACATTCAAGAAAATTGACATAATCATTAGACTCGTCGACATACACATGTCTTAGTCTCTCAAATGAATTTATTTATATTCTACCAAAATTTCGGCAGCATTTCCCCTGTAAATACTCTATCCCCGAGAATATAACTCGGCTAAATTATCAACAACAAACCCGAGAATGGAACTCGGCCACATTATCAACAACAATACCAACAATTATATTCAATCCAACCGCATATGATCAAACCAATATGATTACTCACATATTCAAATATTAATCCAAGACTATTCGAACGATATTCACGAATACTTTAAGCAACTCACACAATACTTTAAATGGCCTAACCAACTTACAACATAACCCGAAATCTTCCGACTTCAATAAGGACAACAACTCCACATTTTCCTTATTCTAGATTCATAAACCATATCAAAATTCCCATGTTACAATACCACAACGATTACAACTTCATCTCAAGCAATTAAATACTCCACTTCTATAATTACATAAAAACCATATTAAAATCACATAATTTCCTACAACAACTTACAACTAAATTTTTATGCCAACTTGAACCATTATTCTTCCATTACATCACAAGGCTACAATCAACACAATTAACATACTAAATAAAATTTGTTCACCTTCCTCCACCAACCATACCACACGGCCCCACACACACACTCATACACATCTACACGGCTACAACCGATCATCCGTATTTTCACAAATTCCATCCATTCTCACATACTACAACATACACAAACATCCTTAACATATAAAAGAAGATGAATTCTTACCTTTTTCCACTTTAATAGAATTTTGCACTTGTCACAAAAGTGGTTTTCTTGCCTAAAAAATTATACCACGTTGAAGAGGGTCTTGAACTTAGTAGGAATACTAGAAAATTACAATTTTTTGATCAAAGTTGGAAGGCTTGAAATTTTTTTCTCCTTTTTCCTCCATGGCCGAAGGCCTTTTTTTTTTCTTTCTCTCCTTTTGTTTTCTTGAAGTTTCTTGAACAATGAAGAATTGTGGCCCCTTTTTCCATTTAATACATGGATTTAAATTTTTACT
The DNA here is from genome assembly GCF_019175385.1 of Lycium barbarum. Lineage (NCBI taxonomy): Eukaryota > Viridiplantae > Streptophyta > Magnoliopsida > Solanales > Solanaceae > Lycium > Lycium barbarum. The sequence continues at coordinate 72,162,457 of NC_083338.1, forward strand.
CGGGCTTGGGCCCTTTTTCCATGCCATGGCCGGCCACCACAAATTATTGGGCCTCTTTTCTTTTCTTTTTTTTTTCAAGCCCATTTAGTTAGGTTAATATTTTGTAATTCACGAAACTAATTTCCGAAATTCCAATTTTTGCCCTTAGCCATCCTCAATATTTCTATGAGTCGTCTTGCGAATTTCCCTTTTTACCTTTTGCCTTTCTCAATATTCCATGCCAATAATATTCATAATAATATTCATAAACAACTTATATATTAAACAAGATCGAAATATAGCCTTACTCTTAGCTCCCCGCAATTATCCTGAATTGTCCGAATGTACAAAATGCGGGATATAACATAATTACTTGATTATAATACTATGAGTGTATTGTGGATGTTATTGTGGTTGTTGGGAGTTGTTTAGTAATATGGTGGAAGTTGACGAAATAGGGGAGATACTGCCCAATATTGATTAGATCATGAATTATTCTAGTTTGAATTTAAGAATATCATTAAGGCTTAACCATGGTATGAATCCTTCTAAATGTAGATTATTCAAGCTTCAATGGTGAACATTAGATAGTTGAGAAGACAAAGAGGTATGTAAGGCTAACCCTTCTTTCAATAAGGCAAGGTTCCTTGGATATATATATACTTTCATGAGTTCCTTAATATCCCTCAAATGGTTCTATCTCTAAATTCACTAAAGCTCATGATACATTCATGATTCCATTGCATCCTTTATATGATAGTTGATCCTCCAAGGATAGACGTAGCGGAAACGATGACGGTAATGATGTTGATGATACTTATGGACCCTTATGTATATGTGTCTAAGTATGTATGATTAGTATGTAACACCGAGCTTATATGGCCGGGTAGGAAACCTATCGCGCGCGCACTACTGCAGTTGGGTACGGATGACACTGAGCCTTGGTAGGGCCAGGTATGTATCATCACCGAGCCTTGTCATGCCTGGCTATGTGAAACCACCGAACTTTCATGGTCGGGTATGCTAAGAATATGAATATGTATATGAATACGGATACAAATATGGTTTCGGATATAGATATATGTATATGTTTATATGTATGTGTACGAGCATGCATTAGAAATGAAAGGTCCCTATGAAAGACAAGTAAGTAATTATGGTAATGGCTCTATTACCTCTTGATTCTCCCATATTATGCTATTCCTTTTGCAAATTCTTATGCTGTCCCTTATGCTCATACAATGATGTTGATTATGCTTTACATAATCAGTACATTATTCGTACTAACGTCCTATTGTTTGTGGACGCTGCGTCATGCCCGCAAGTGGCTAGAGAGACAAGCTTGATCCATAGCTTTCTTATTCAGGGACTACATAGAGGAGCTCCATTTCATCCAGAGCTACAACTTTTGGTATTATTCTTTTGTGTACATACCTGGGCACAGCGGGGTCCTGTCCCGCCTATATGATGTTACCCACTCTTTTTAGGGGCTCGTAGACAGTTGTGTATGATTAGATGTCCTTACTTTTGATGGCCTTGTCGGCTTATGTATATCCATACCTGGCTGAAGAGCCACTACCATGCAACCATCAATCAGATAATGATCTAGTCCCATCACATAACGATGCACTCTATCTGCCATATCAGCTACAATAGTCGGCGCATATCTAGCCAACGAATAAAACTCAAGGCTATACTCTCTAACGCTCCTGCCATTATGCCTCAAATGTAAGAATCTATCAACTCTAGCTCGCCTCATCTCTAGAGGCAGGAAGAGGCCAAGGAAGGCCTCCACAAATTCATCCCATACGAAGCCAACTCAACAGACTTAGTCTTAAAAGCCTTCATTATCCTCAATGTACGCTGCATCTGCTGAATAAACTCTTATAGATCATCCTCGGGCTTTGACTCGAAAACTCTGGAGGATCACAATTCAAGAAGTCAGAAAACCCTCAAGCTAACAGATCTATCCGCATGGTAAACTACTAGTCCCTGCCTGCGAGCCTGCCCTGCTACTAATCTTGTCAGCAACTGAACTGCATCTCTCATGGCCCTATCCTCCGCCCCTGGCTAAGGAGATGGAGGCTCATGTACTGGGGCCTCGGGAGCTGGCGGTGGTGCTGCCCCCTAAACTGAAGCTGCTGCTGCTCTAAGCTCCTCTTGATGTGGCGGTGTAGCAGAGCTCGCTGACAGGACTACAATCCCAGGCATAGACTGGGCGCGGGCCTTAGTAACTCTCCGGGTCTGACTAATATCTCCTGCTATTGATTTACCCTTCTGTACAGCTGTCGCTTTCTTTGGAGGCATAGCTGAAAACATAACAATTCGTTAGAGAGGGATTATCCTGATAACATTGATCTATCGCAGGATCTAGAGTAAAAGGAAAGACGACTTCCTAAATGTCCTGTAGCTTCCTGTTTATAGATGTGGTGCACATCACACCAATCAAGGAATACCAATACATTTATATCTTATATTATGAGTCATGCACATATATACTCTGTATACCGTACCTGACCCATTATAGGACTTGGTGAGTGAAGTCATATACATACATATATACGGTACCCGACCCATTATGGAACTCGGTGAAATGTAAATATATACCGTACTCGACCCTTTAGTAAGGGACTCGGTGAGATGTAAACATATACCGTACCCGGCCCTTTATTAAGGGACTCGGTGAAGTGTAAAATATACCATACCCGGCCCTTTAGTAAGGGACTCGGTGAAATGTAAGCATATACCAAACCCGGCCCTTTAGTAAGGGACTCGGTAAAGTGTAAATATATACCGTACCCGGCCTTTAGTAAGGGACTAGGTGAAATAATGCAATGAAAATGTATACGAATGTCAAGCCTTTCATTAGTAAATCATAATCCTGTATGAAGACTCTTTTGTGAATGCACAATCAGGTACGAAATGAATCATCATTTGGGACTTGAGAGAATATATAGAATGAACTAACACTTGGGGGACCAAAGACAACTATCATGTCAAGAACCACTAAGAACTAGAGTTCATTGGAGTCACCTGTGTTCGTCGTTTGTTCATTTTATGTAATTCCTGCCAAAGAAGGAAGAAGGGATAGCTTTACATACCTTGAAGCTTATCTATTCGCCCAACATCTACTTCTCGAACTACAATCAAGGGAATTCATACTATTGTCAGGCTCGTTAGGAAGTGCTCATCTTAAGCCTTTAGATTAACTCTTTCTAGAATCTGCCAAAATTTCGGCAGCATCTCCCCTATTTATATCCCTAGCCCGAAATCACAATACCAATAACTAACAACAACAATCACAATACTATCATCAACAACGTTACCATCAATGTCCAAATACTCCATAAGACATCCCATATGATGTTTATCCGAGTTTTGAACCAACTACTTCATTATACGACCATTTAATCGCTCTATTTCGGTAAATAAACCTACATCAATATCAATAGGGAGAGATTAATACCTTTTTCTTACTAAAAAAGCAATATGTTCGGTGTTCGCCTAGAATAAAAACTAAAATCCACCGCCAAACGATAGTACAATTATAACTGCGTGCTATTCGAACCTAAACTAATACTCTACCACTTGAAAATCGCTCAATTCTTGATATCCTCACACCCTCAACTGTTTTCTAAGTTTTTTGGGAAATATTTGATGAAAAAAAGGGTTTTACCCTTTATATAGAAGGTCAAAGTCGGTGGAACCGACTTAATAATTGAACTTCGTGAATGCGAGGTCCTCTCGCGAATGCGATGGTCTGGAATTTCCATAGAGATCGCTAACGCGAAAGGCAATTCTACCCAGTTCGCCCAATTTTTCATCTTCCGCCCATTTGACCTCCAATCCTTCCAATACTTTTTATACCTGATCGTAAATCCTTATAACCATAAAATAGGTGCACATCACTCCAGTGTTCACAATTAAGCAGTTGACACCTATGGAACTCAACATCCAAACTACGAGATGTAACAAGCAGCTCCGCTAAGGCGGTCCCAGTACCGCTAAGGTGGGTGACGGGCAGTTTGTATAATTAATGAAATGTTAAAAACCTTTAGACCCATTTACTCCCATTTCGAAATAAGAACATGTAGGGACTGTTCTTTGAGATATTTTGGGAATATTCATGGACGTAAATCTTGCTAATTCCTTTACTCTTCTTTTAATCTAAATCATCATAGATTTCCCATTTCCTTTAATAATCCCTTAGTAATGGAAGTTAGAAGAGGGTTTTGATGAACTTTTCCCTATGCTTATTAATGATGAAATTGATGGTGTTTATGTTAGATTTTGATAAATATAAGCTTAGTAATCATATATCTTCCATTTCTAGTGTGGAATTTCGGAATCAAAGAGTTAGGGTTATACCCAAATTGGGAGTTTCACTTCACATTCAAAATTGGGAAAATATATGAGTTAATTTAGCAATTAGTGGTTGGGTTATTACCACCTAGTGCTTAATTTGATATTTTGCTTTCGAATTTCCTATTTTTCCCTTTTTGGCCCGTTTCCCCAATTTCTAAGGTTAGAATTGACCTAAGTTGAATAGTAGCAATATTAGTATTCTTCTTCATGATTTCTAATCTAGATTTCGAATATGACTAGAGTACTTTGGTTTTGAGACTCAGCGGAAAGGCAAGGCGACGGAGTGAGTTGTTGGTGTTTGCTGTTCGGCTATCCAGGTAGGTTATGGCTTACCTTTGGTGAGACTTCATATCGCGTAGCGCAGATTTAGATTATATTGTCAGAGACAGCATGTGAACCTTGGAGTATGAAGTTGTGTTGGTTATTGCCTTAGGTTGGGCCCTGTTGTGTGCTGGGACTAGCCACCCCGTTGTGTTGTGATTTGATTGTTCTATTGTGTTGGCTTGATGCCATGAGTTGTTGATAGATATTGGATTCTCTTTATCGTCTTCATTTCGATATTGTTGGTGTACCTACTGTTGGTACTTGTGATTAAGTTATATTGTTGGCATACCCACTATTGGTATTTGTGATTTGGATATATTGTGGTGTACCCATTGTTGGTACTTGTGATATTGAGCATGATTATTGATGTTGATACATGCATTGCACGCACTCTCATTTCATGATACACTGTTGAGATACTGATGAGAGTTCATGAAACACTTTGATGAGCTGGGCTCAGTTTTACTTGAGTGATGCGAGATGGTCGATGTCTGATGTTAGTTTTGGAATCGTTTATTGAGTGAGTGCATGGACTCCACGGGTCCCTCAGGGTGGTGTCGGTGAGAACCTCCCATGGGCAAAGATCGGGGTCCCATCTGTCTGTTGGACAAATATCCGGGACGGGTGGGGCTTAAACTTCGCGAGCCACATTGGGTTGTGCTACAGAGATGTCGATATTTCCATCTAGAGTACATGTGTACACAACATTTGCATGGCATTGCATTGCTTTCATACACTATTGCATTGCATTATGGATTCATGTTGAGATGTTTTGGTGTTGTACTTGTGATTATTGGATTCGGACTTGATACTTTCAGACTTGGTACAATTGGGATTAGATCCTTTATGTAGACGATGACGCATACTTGGATTTCATTAGATTGACTTATATTTGTTGGTTTACCTGCTTATCTGTCTTATTATCTGAGTTGTGTTAGCTATGCTTAGTTGACCGATGATGCCTAGCAGTACTATTGTTTTGTACTAACTCGCACTTGCTGCATTCTTTATGAATGCAGAGTATCAGGTCGGATCTGCTTCCGTGACACGTGGCTGATAGTTGCTTCAGCTTTATTTTCGAGTTTCCAGGGTGGGCATGGTCGTTCGCTCCCTGGAAGACTTCTCTATCTTTATGTCCTATTCATTTCAGAGACATAGACACTTTATGTGTTATTATTCCGGACTTGTATTATTTCCCTTTTAGATGCTCTTGTATTATTCAGACTACACCCTGGGGGTATTATTACTATTCCGCACTATTTTATTATATATATATATATATATATATATATATATATATATATATATATATATATATATATATATATATATATATATATATATATATATATATATATATATATATATATATCGTGAGACTTACTATCTATTCTTTCCGCTTGATTAGTTATGTATTTGTGACTTTATCTATTGTTAGGTTAAGGGTTCGCTTACCGTGGTGAGAATTTAAGTGCCCGCACTGCTTAGGCAAAATAGGTCATGACAAGAACAACCCATGGAACTCATCAATCTTAAATATGATATCTATAAGCTAGTTTATCCTTTCCTCATCCATTTACACCAACCAACACCAAGACAATCTTAAATACAAGTAAAAGGATGATAGACATACCTTGTACAGCAGCTAAAACTCGAAAATCAAACTCCCTTTAGCTTACAATTACCCCTTAATGTCCTCACAACATTCAAGAGGTGGAATTCTTCTTCTATCTTAACTTTTGATGTGGGATTATGGTGTAATCACTTGGGAATCACCATGGACCCTTTGTAAACTGTTGGGAGGGTTTATGGGAGTGTATGGACGAAGTTTGGTGGTGAAATAATGAACAATGACCCCTTAAATGAATTTAAAACAACAAAAGGTCGACCACCGCCTAGGTTGTACGTCCAACTTGTACGGGTCGCACATGGCAGCGTACTTCTCGAATTTACAATTTGTTAGTTGTATTGGAAAGAAGAATGGCTAAAATTGAATTTAGATAGGTTTTGCATTTCCATAGTTCCTTATACGCTAGAAGATATGCCTCCCAAAAGATGGGCAAAAATCATGTCCAGAATTCTGCCTAATTTTCCGCGAGTTTCGACGAACTTAATTTCTTCAATTCACTTGATCCCGAAACCTTCAGATACATGCTCAAAATTTTTTAAAAGTCTTTCTTAACCTTAAAAGGGTTACATGTCCTCTCTGTACTTACATTAGCTTACTTAAGAAACAAACGACGCAAAAATTTAGGAGGTGTAGCAATCATAGGATTCTAGGAAGAAATCAATTTTAGCGTTCATGAACTATAGACATTTCCATGAGAAATTATGAGTGCATTAGGAAGGTATGGTGAATACATAGCAATCGAAGCAACGAAAAGAGTACACGTAACATGGAAAATTTACAATGATTCATGACTTAAGGGATCTCATAGGCTCGTGAAAGGAAACTTTGGGTAGGAGGACATGATATAGAGGGGAAACAAGGAGGTTTAGCCTTGCATACCTCAATACCAAATCTCAATCGTACAATAATCAATCAATTCTTGCTTAAGACTTCAATCTACAATAATAACAATAGAAGGAACTAACATTAGAAAGAATACACGGACTACATCATCGTATCAATCACAGGGTGAGCTTAAAGCTCAAAACCCTCTGAAAATGGTGTTCACACACCCAAGACCCTTCTCTACATCAAGAACAACCACCCTAAACTTCTATAGGATACCCCAAACATTTTCAAGCACCATTATAAGAAAGGAAAGCTCCCAAGCCCTTCTTTCGCATCTCATTCAACTCCGTTATACCAAGGATAACACCAAAATATGTCCATGCACAAAGATTGGAGGGAGTCCTTACCTCAATTCAAGAAAACCCCCCACTTAATTCACTAGAACACCTTTAGGATGAAGCCCCTGAATTTTTAGAATCGGAAGAGAAAGCATTGTTAGAGTCATGCAATCGTTAAAGGAATTAACACAGGACACATTAGGAAACACTTACCTTGAAGGAGAATGAGTGGGAGATTAGAGGAGATCAGGTGAAGTCGAGTAGAAGTGAGAAAATGTAATACAAATAAGAATTTTGTAAATTTATAGAATCTTCTAGTTTTTCCTTGCGATGGCGGCATAGCGCCAGCATTTTCAACGTGCGATCCGCATGTTGGCTGCATGTTGATTTCTAAGAAAAAATAGTGACACCCACATACAGTGGACATACAGGTCGTATGTCACATATGCGGCGTATGTGGGCCTCTGCATCCTGACGTCCTCTAAATAGTAGTTAAGATTTTTGGACCAAACTTGGACTTCAACATACAATACGACATGCGATGCTACGTCAAACATGTTGTCACAACCCAATTCGCGGGTCATGATGGCACCTACACTATCCACTGGTAGGCGAACCATCCCCAAATCATTTACCACTTTTAAGAAACACGTGCAGAAGTTAAATACATTGAAACACTAATCAATAATGTAATAACATAACCAAGTGTAGAAGAAAACCTAAATCAATAATATTCCCAAAACCTGGTCTTAACATGTACCAAGAGCTTCTAGATGAATTACACAGTTTGAAAGTAAAGTACAAACTTGATACTAATTAAAACTTCTGTCTATGGATAAGAAATAAACAAAAAGCTTAAAAAGAGACTTCAGGATGCAGGACTGCCTAATAGCTCACCGAAACGCCTCTGATAAGTGCCCCAGAACTAGTCCCGAGGTCTCTTTCATTAACATGTATTAACTCTGCACTCCACAAGGAGTGCAACAAGAGTAGTATGAGCTCAACAATGGTACTCGTAGGTGAAATGACCCGTTTGGTCATTGTGGTCTTTTCGATATTTTCGCCTATTTTTGAGCATTGATTAGCTCATTTTTTACTCAAGGGGACCGTTGACACACTTCCCGAGGTATCTAGATCAAGTTCGAGCAACTTTTGGAAAATATAGGCTTAAAGTGAAAATGTTTGACCCGAAGTTGACTATAGGGTAAACGGATCCTTTTTGAAATTTCGTCAATTTTGTGAGTTCAGGATGGTCGTTTAGTACTTGGGTGTGTATTTAGTTTTCCTCTTAATGCATTTGGATGCATTTCGGGATTTGGGTTGGGAAATGAGAATTAAGGTATCGGGGGTTGACTCAGTCAACGACATCGCCGTTGGGAATTCTGAGGCCACGGGCGCATTCAAAGCATGTTTTTATGTGTGTATATGTATATGGTATGTGAGCAGATGGCCTCATGAACTAGTTGAAAAATCAGATCGAATTGTGAAACTTTGGAAGTTTTCTTGTGTCTGGTGCCCGCTTTGGCGGCACCGCTGGATGCGTAGCCCTACCGCTGGAGCGGTCAATGACCAAATACCATTGAAGCGGCACCGTTGGGGCAGTCCCAGTACCACCACGGCCGGTGACAGGAAGTTAGTAACATTATTAAAGTGTTAAAAGCCCTTAGACCCTCATTATGTCCCATTTCGATGTTTGAGCTTGAAGAAACTATTCTTAGGGATATTTGAAGGAGAATCTTGGAGCTAAATCTTACCCATTATTTCATTCTCCCTTTAACCATTATCATGTTAGATTCCCCCCTTCATATAATAAACCCATGGGGATAGGAGTTAAAAGAGGGTTTTGGAAGAACATTATCCCTAAGATTATTAATGATAAATTGGTGATGTTTATGCTAGATTTGACTAATCTAAGCTTATTAATCATTTTTAGCTTTGAATTTCGGATTTAGAGACTCAGGGTTTATATCCAATTTGGGGGTTTTGCTTGAAATAAGAAATTAGGCTAATCATTGAGTTAAATCAACAACAAGTGGTTGGGTTATGATTACCTAGTACTTAATTTGGTATTTTGCTTATGAATTTCCCCGTTTTGCCCTTGTGGCCCCGTTTCCCTAATTTCTAGGATTAGAATAGACCTAATTGAAATAGGAACAACATTAGTATCATTCTTCATGATTTCTAATCTAGAATTTGATTATGCTTAGACTACTTTGGTTCCGAGGTTCAGCGGAAGGGCAAGGCAAAGGAGTGAGTTATTAGTGTTGCGGTTCGACCATCCAGGTAGGTTATGGCTTACCCTTGGTGTCAATTCGTATAGCAAAGCACATATTTAGATTATATTGTCGGAGAGAGCATGTGAACTTTCGGGTATGAAGTTGGTTTGAATATTGTCTTAGGTTGGGCTTGTTGTGTGTTGGGACTGGCTACTCCGTTGTGGTGTGCTTGACTTTTCTATTGTATTGGCTTGAAGCCATGAGTTGTTGGTAGATATTAGATCCTGTTATTCATCTTGATTTGGATATATTGTTGACATACCCACTATTGGTATCGTGATATTTATATATTGTTGCCTACCCACTATTGGTAGTGTGATATTGATATATTGTTGGCATACCCACGATTGATATTGTGATATTAATATATTTTTGGCATACCCACTATTGGTATTTGTGATATTGATACATTGTTGGGTACCCCATTGTTGGTACTTGTGATATTGAACTTGATTGTTGATGTTGATACACACATTTCATACATTCTCACACATTCATAATGTATGGCCGATACCCGGTAATGATCCGGTATCATTGATTGAGTGAAACTGGAATTGTGATAAACTTTTTTACTTGAGTGATTATGGAAGGCCGATGTCCGAAGATCAATTCTGGAATTGTTGAGTGTATGAAACTAATATTTTGATAAACTCTTTTACTTGAGTGATTGTGAGAAGGCCGATGTCCGAAGATCAATTTCAGAATCGTTGATTGTATGAAACTGATGTTTGATAAACTCTTTTATTGAGTAATTGTGAGATGGCCGATGTCTGATGATCAATTCTGGGATCGTTGTTGCATGGCCGATTCCGATGATATTTTCGAAATCGTTGTTAGGGCATGGACTCTGCGAGTCCAATAGGCTGATGCCGGTGAGAACCCCCCGTGGGCAAAGGTTCGGGGTCTCGTCTGTCTATTGGGCAAAGATCCGGGACGGGTGGCACTTAGACTTCACGAGTCACACTGGGTTGTGCTACCGAGACGTCGATATTTCTGTCCGGAGCACATGTGTACACCTCATTTGCATAGCATTGCATTACATGCATACCATTATTGCGTTGCATTGTACTATAGATTGATTGAGATGTTTGGTGATTGGATTGTGATGTTGGATCAGATCAGATATATTCAGACTTGACACTATTGGGATTAGATACGCTACGTAGGTGATGACGGACTTGTTGTTCCCTTGCGTATCTGCTTTATTTTCTGAATTATGTTAGCTATGCTTAGTCAGCCGATAATGCCTACCAGTACTGTTGTTTGTACTGACCTGCACTTGCTGTTTTTTTTTTATGAATGCAGAGTATCAGGCCGGATCCACTTTCGTGACCCGTGGCTGACAGACGCGTTCAACTTTCTCTCGAGTTTCCAAGTTGAACATGGCTGTGCACTGACCTTTAAGACATTTTATCATATGTCCTAACTATTTCAAAGACATAGACATTTATGTATTAGTACTCCAGACTGTATTATTTTCCCTTAGATGCTCTTGTATTATTCAGACTAGACCCTGGGGTGTTTATTGTCTTCTGCACTTTCTACTACTTACCTATATATATATATATATATATATATATATATATATATATATATATATATATATCGTGAGACTTACCTAATTGTTCTATTTCGCTGCTACATTTTCATACTGTTATGTACTGGTTCATTGTTGGAGTGATGGTTCACTTATCGAGGTGGAAAGGTAAGTACCCGCATGACCAAGGCTAAATGGGTCCTGACAAGTTGGTATTAGAGCCTTAGCTTACCCTACCTTTAATACAAGAGCATGTCTTGTAGAGTCTCACAGATCGGTACGATGAGCTCCATACTTATCTATGGGAGGCTATAGGACATTTAGAAAATCTCACTTTCTTTCTTTCCGTCGTGCTACTTTATTCAAATTGATATATGGAAAGATAAAATTGGTATCTGACTCTTGTATCATCCCTCACATATGGTGAGGACTCGCGACACGCCAGTGTGGAGGATGTACATGAGGTTGACCCCACCGATATTTACTGGCGCACCAGACGAGGATGCCTAAGAGTTCATCATGATCACGCACGCACTACTCCATGTAGCAGGGATTATGGATACCCTCGGAGTCGCCTATGTTACCCTTCGACTCAGCGGTGCCGCAAAGGCATGGTGGAGAGGCAACCTTACCAGCAGGCCAGCAAGGTGCGCGTCCACTTACTTGGGAGCAGTTCTATGGGTTGTTTTAGGAAAGGTACGTGCCCCGATCACGGAGGGACGAGCGTCAGGGTCAGTTCCTCGATCTCTATCTGGAAGGCATGTCGGTCGCTACCTATGCTCTATCCTTTTCCTATCTGGCTCGTTACTCCTACCCCTTGATTCTAACGGAGGCCGGTAGGATCCGGTGGTTTATTAATAGGCTCGATGGTCCTCTCCAACTGCCTTATGTCCTGCTTGAGGCTGAGGGAGCTTCATTCCAAGCCATTGTTGACTGTGCGGCGAGTGTTGAGGCCGCGAGGACGAGAGCAGCTAGGCCTCCGGTTAGAGATCCTTGATGTAGCGACGGCAGGTATTATTTTTGTTCGGGGTCAGCCTATTACTATGTTATTTGATTCCGGATCCATTTATTCGTATGTATCTGCATTTCATGTCGCTGGTTAGGATTTTCCTTGTGATAGCATAGATATACCTGTCCATGTATCTACTCCGGTCGGAGATTCTGTGGTTGTTGATCGAGTGTGCCAATCTTGATTGGTTACTTTTATGGGGTCTGACACTTGGGTAGAATTGATGATTCTTGATATGGTGGACTTGATATTATATTGTGTATGTCCTGGCTTTCCCCCTATCATGTGATCTTAGACTGTCATGCCAAGACAGTCACTTTAGCCATACCGGGCATTCCTAGGCTTGATTGGAGAGGTACTCCAGGTCCTGCCCCGAAAAAGATCATTTCCTTCCTTCGAGCGAAGAAGTTAGTAAGTACGGGGTGTTTGGCATATTTGGCGCATGTTTGTGATACAAATGTTGCATCTCCACCCCTTGAGTCTATCCCTATTTTAAGCGAGTGCACGGAGGTATTCCCGTTGGATTTGCCGGGTATGCCACCCAATCGCGATATTGATTTCTATATCAACGTGGACCCAGGCACTCGTCTTATTTCCTCCCACCATATCGGATGACACTTGCCGAGCTGAGAGAGCTTAAGGAACAATTGCAGGATTTATTGAGCAAAGGCTTTGTTAGACCAAGCGTCTCCCCTTGGGGTTCTCCAATGTTATTCGTGAAGAAGAAAGATAGGACCATGAGGATGTGTATTGATTACCACCAGTTGAAGAAGGTCACTATTCAGAATAATCGTCTTATGCCTCGTATTTTGGTGTTTTCGAACATTGATTTTCATTCCGGCTATCACTAGTTGAAGATCAGCGCGGAGGATATTCCGAAAATAGCCTTTAGGACGAGATATGGCCACTATGAGTTTTAAGTGATGTCTTTCGGGCTTAATAATGCCACGGCTGCATTTATGACTCTGATGAATGGCATCTTTAGGCCGTTTCTTGATTTCTTTGTGATTGTGTTTATTGATGACTTCTTGGTGTATTCCAAGAGTAGAGAGGAGCATGAGAGCCATCTTGGGTTGTTGAAGAAATATAGCTTTTTAGCTAAATTTTCTAAGTGTGAGTTCTAGTTGGAGTCTGTAGCATTCTTGGGCCATATGGTGTCCAAGGAGGGGATTATGATTGATCCACAGGTGATTAAGGCCGTGAGCGGTTGGGCGAGGACCACTACGGTTACTAAGATTCGTAGTTTTGTGGGTTTGGCCAATTATTACAGTCGCTTTGTGAAGGGTTTTGTTGTCATTGCTTCATCCTTGACCAGATTGACCCATAAAGATATTCCCTCTCAGTGGACGGATGATTGTGAGGAAAGCTTCCAAAAGTTCAAGCTTTTTTTGACTACAGCCCCGATCCTAGCCTTACTTGTGGAAGGTAAGGATTTTGCTTTCTATTGTGATGCTTCCCATATGGGTTTGGGTACAGTGTTGATACAGGAAGGTAGAGTGATAGCTTATGGTTCCCATCAGTTAAAAGTTCATGAGAAGAATTTCGAGTTTGAGGATGCTCAGTTGAGCAAGATCCGAGATAGGATTTCGATTGGGGAGGCCAAGGAGGCCGTGATTGATTCTGAGGGCATTCTGAGGATTAGAGGACACTTGTGCGTTCCTCGTGTTAGTGATTTTATTCAATTGATCTTATCTGAGGCTCATATCTATCGCTATTCCATTCACCCGGGAGAAACTAAGATGTACGGTGACTTGAGTCAACACTATTGATGGCGTCATATGAAGAGAGATATAGTTGATTTTTTGGCTAAGTGTGGAAATTATCAGCAAATAAAGTATGAGCACCAGCGACCCGGTGGGGTGCTTTATAGAATGCCCATTCTCGAGTGGAAGTGGGAGAGGATTACCATGGATTTCGTCATGGGCCTTTCGAAGACTCTTGGCAAGTTTGATTCTATTTGGGTGATAGTGGGTGGGTTGACTAAGTCTGCTCACTTTGTTCTGGTTCAAGTTTCCTATACCGCAGAGAAGTTAGCTAAGATGTATATTCGGGATATTGTGAGATTATATGGGATCCCTATTTCTGTTGTATCTGATCGGGGTACTATCTTCACTTCCCGATTCTGGAGGGTATTTCATCAGGAGTTGGGTACCTGATTGGACTCTAGTACAGCTTTTCATCCCTAAACCGATGGCCAGTCCGAGTGGACCATTCAGGTGCTTGAGGATATGTTGAGAGCTTGTGTTATTGATTTTTGGGGTCATTGGGATAAGCACTTGCCCTTGGTAAAGTTTACGTACAATAACAGTTATCATTCGAGTATTGGCATGGCACCTTTTGAGGCCTTATATAGTAGGATATGTAGATCTCCAATTGATTAGTTTGACGGGTTCGAGGCCCAACCATGGAGGACGGATCTATTGAGCAAGTCCCTTGATAGGGTGAGAGCTATTCAGGCCAAGCTTTTGGCAGCTCAGAGTCGGCAAAAGATGTATGCGGACCGAAAGGTTCGGGATTTGAAGTTTTCTATTGGTGATCATGTTCTATTGAAGGTTTAACCCATGAAAGGTGTTATGAGGATTGTGGATTGTATCGGTGATCTAGCTTATGACTTAGCATTGCCGCCAGGCTTGGCAGGAGTTCATCCGGTCTTTCATGTTTCGATACTGAAGAAGTACCATGCCGATGGTACCTACATTGTCTGTTGGGATTCTATATTGCTTGATGAGAATTTGACTTATGAGGAGGAGCCTATCGTGATCTTGGATTGGCAGTTTCGGAAGTTGAGGTCAAAGGAAATTGCTTCTGTGAAGGTGCAATGGAAGCACCGTCCTATGGAAGAGGCTACTTGGGAGACCGAGTCTGACATGCGAAGCCGATATCCCCAGCTATTCACTGATTTAGGTATTTCCCTACTTTCTTTCTTTTCTTTGCTCGAGGACGAGCGATAGTTCAATTGGTATCTGATGTAACGACCAAACACTGTTTGGTCGTTATGGTCTTTTCGATATTTTTGCCCGTTTTCGAGCATTGATTAGCTCACTTTTGACCCGAGGGGACTGTTGACATGCTTCTCGAGCTGTCTGGACCGGGTTCGGGCAACTTTTTGAAAATATAGGCTTAAAGAGAAAAATATTTGACCTGAAGTTGACTTTAGGGTAAACGGACCCTTTTCAGAATCCCATCGATTCTGAGAGGTCAAGATGGTAATTTTTTACTTGGTGTGTATTTGGTTCCCTTCCCAATGTACTTGGATGCATTTCGAGGCTTGGGTTGGGAAATGAAAATTAAGGCATTGAGGGTTGACTCGGTTGACGAGATCCCTGTTGGGAATTCCGAGGCCACAGGCGCGTTCATAACGCGTTTTTATGTGTGTCTATGTATATGGTATGTGAGCAGATAGCCTCGGGAACTAGTCCAAAAATTGGATCGAATTGTGAAACTTTGGGTGTTTTCTAGTGTTTGGTGCCCGCAGCACCGCTAGAGCGGTAGCCCTGCTGCTGGAGCGGTTAATGTCTTTTGGTCATTACTATTGAAGCGATAAAGTCACCGCTGAATAGGCACTGCTGGGGCGGTCCCAGTATGGCTAAAGCGGGTGACGGGCAGTTAGTAACATTAATAAAGTGTTAAAAGCCCTTGGACCCTCATTTTGTCCCATTTGAGCTTGAAGAAACTGTTCTTAGAAATATTTGAAGGAGAATCTTGAAGGTAAATGTTACCCATTTCTTCATTCTCCCTTTAACCATTATCATGTTAGATTCCCCCTTTCCTTTAATAAGCCCATGGTGATGGGAGTTACAAGAGGGTTTAGGAAGAATATTGTCCCTAGAATTATTAATGATAAATTGGTGATGTTTATGCTTGATGTTGACTAATCTAAGCTCATTAATCATATATCTTCCATTATTAGCGTTGAATTTCGGATTTGGAGACTTAGGGTTTATACCCAATTTGGGGTTTTTCTTGAAATAAGAAATTAGACAAATCCTTGAGTTAAATCAACAATTAGTGGTTGGGTTATGATTACCTAGTACTTAATTTGGTATTTTGTTTTTGAATTTCCCCGTTTCGCCCATGTGGGCCCGTTTCCCCAATTTCTAGAATTAGAATAGACCTAATTGAAATAGTAGCAACATTAGTATCATTCTTTATGATTTCTAATGTAGAATTGGATTATGATTAGACTATTTTGGTTCCGAGGTTCAGCGGAAGGGAAAGGCAAAAGAGTGAGTTGTTGGTGTTGTGGTTCGGCCATCCAGGTAGGTTATGGCTTACCCTTGGTGTGAATTTGTATAGCAAAGCACATATTTAAATTATATTGTCGGAGAGAGCATGTGAACCTTCGGGTATGAAGTTGGGTTGGATATTGCATTAGGTTGGGCCCTGTTGTGTGTTGGGCCTGGCCACCCCGTTGTGGTGTGCTTGACTGTTCTATTTTGTTGGCTTGAAGCCATGAGTTGTTGGTAGATATTAAATCCTGTTATTCATCTTGATTTAGATATATTGTTGGAATACCCACTATTGGTAATGTGATATTGATATATTGTTGGCATACGCACTATTGATATTGATATATTGTTGGCATACCCACGATTGGTATTGTGATATTGATATATTGTTGGCATACCCACTGTTTGTATTTATGATATTGATACATTGTTGGCATACCCCATTGTTGGTACTTGTGATATTGAACTTGATTGTTGTAGTTGATACACGCACTCCATACATTCTCACTCATTCATGATGCATGGCCGATATCCGGTGATGATTTTGTATCGTTGATTGAGTGAAACTGTTATTTTGATAAGCACTTTTACTTGAGTGATTCTGAGAAGGCTGATGTCCGAAGATCAATTCCGGAATCGTTGATTGTATGAAACTGATATTTTGATAAATTGTTTACTTTAGTGATTCTGAGAAGGTCGATGTCCGAAGATCAATTCCAGAATCGTTGATTCTATGAAACTGATATTTGATAAACTCTTTAATTGAGTGATTGTGAGATGGTCGATGTCCGGTGATCTATTCCGGCATCATTGTTGCATGGCTGATTCCGATGATATTCCGAAATATTTGTTAGTGCATAGACTCCGCGGGTCCCCCAGGGTGGTGCCAGTGAGAACCCCCCGTGGGCAAAGATTTGGGGTCCTGTTTGTCTGTTGGGCAAAGATCCGGGATGGGTAGCACTTAGACTTCGCGAGTCACGCTTGGTTGTGCTATCGAGACATCGATAATTTCGTCCGGAGTACATGTGTACACCTCATTTGCATAGCATTGCATTGCATTCATACGATTATGGCATTGCATTGTACTATGGATTGATTGAGAGGCTTGATGATTGGATTGTGGTGTTGGATCGAATCAGATAAAGTCAGACTTGACACATTTGGGATTAGATACTCAACGTAGGTGATGACGGACTATTGGAGTTGATTGCATTTTCCTATACTTGTTGTTTCCTTGCCTATTTGCTTTATTTTCTGAATTGTGTTAACTATACTTAGTCGGCCGATGATGCCTACCAGTACTGTTTTTTGTACTGACATGCACTTGCTGCATTCTTTTATCAATGCAGCGTATCAGGTCGGATCCACTTCCGTGACCCGTGGCTAAAAGACGTGTTCAACTTTCTCTCGAGTTTCTAGGGTGAGCAGGGCCATCCGCTGACCTTGAAGACTTCTTATCATATGTCCTAATTATTTCAGAGACATAGACATTTATGTATTACTATTGAAGACTGTATTATTTTCACTTAGATGCTGTTGTATTATTCAGACTAGACCCTGGGGGTGTTTATTGCCTTCCGCATATATATATATATATATATATATATATATATATATATATATATATATATATATATATATATATATATCGTGAGACTTGCGTAATTGGTCTATTCCGCTACTACATTTTCATACTTTTATGTATTGGTTCATTGTTGGAGTGAGGGTTCACTTACCGAGGTGGCAATGTAAGTGCCTGCACGGCCTAGGCTAAATGAGTCGTGACATTAGGTATCATAGGCCGATAACAATTAGGTCACGCATAAAAAAAAAAAAGGAAATCAACAAGTAGAGCAGATAAGCGATCAAGTATAGTCACTAAGCATACTTAGATAACAGTTCACAACAATATTTGGCACAGTAAATCTCAATATTCTTAGATCATAGGCCTAACTGTGACTTCTAATCCTCAAGTGCATCAAGTTTCTATACAAAACAACCTTACAAGCAAGCAAGAACTCAATCAAGTCATACACCAATGACCCATGATAAAATGTATCATGCAATGATGTGGGATGCAATGCTATGTAATGACCCCAAGCCTTCTCTCCATACCATACACACATGCTAAGGGCATTGCCTCAAAGTGATTACCCATGAGGGACCCGCAAAGTACATGTACCCTTATTTAGATAAATGACTTCGGACATGAGCACTCATCTCCCTCCGATAAATGTCCTTGGATCACGAGCACTCATCTCGCTCTAGTAAAGACCTCGGATAACGAGCACTCTCGCTTTCTCTCTCTCTTTTTCTCTCTCTCTCTCTCTCTCTCTCTCTCTTACGCACTCCGGTGAAGATCTCGGAGGCTACCCTCTATCACTTATCAGCATTTCAAATCACCATCATAACAAATCAAATATGGAGTATGCATATGCATGAATACAACCGCAAACACACCACATTTTCCTAGTGTATAAGAAAAAATGCCAAAGCCTGGAAAGGAATTTAAGAGTGAATCGACTAACAATAACTCAAATCATGTAATCAATAAAGCATGTCATGAATGCCGAGTCAACAAGACATCATTATTTAAGTCCTTCTCTGTTCATAAGATAAGTGAGGAATCATGATGGCCACGATATATCAACAAGTGTTCTTTTCCTATTCATGAATCATAATGTAATATCAGGAAACAACCCACACTAACCGTAGTCACATTCTAAAACAAATATGGCAACGAGCCCACATAACAGTTGACAATACCAACCTAATTGGAAATCATCCTCCACATCATGTCGATAGGCCTATCATGATTTCCTCATCAATGACTACCATATACATACGTTTCTCTAATCGAAATCTAAACATAAGTAAACCGTAACCTACCTCGAAGTCGAACAGGAGTCACGAACCATCCATTTTTAGCTTTTCCCTTTTGGAATGCATCCAAAAGAGCAAGGTCCAAACAATTAAGTACTCCACGTTAAAGGACAAATATAAGGATATCTATAACATTGAAGTAGAACCCCCAAACGCCACTCAAAAAGTGACCTTGGGCCCACAAGGGAAAAATAAAAAATTTAAGGTAGAATCCACCCAATCCATGGTCTAATCAGTCCAAGTCTTAATTATCAATCCTTTCAAATACCAATTAAGCCTTAACAATATTATTTTCCCCTAAATCCTCAAGTTTGCTAAAGTCCTAAGTCAAACCATTTAAACCGGGATTAAATTTGTAATTTAGAGCTAAAGGTAGTTTAACCAAGGTTTAAAACAAGTTAAAGCAACAAAACCCACTCAAAAATAAAACAAGATTTGACCTGTAGATTCAAGATATGTTCAATCCTTAAGTTGGAGTTAAAACCCCAATTTGTAAAGCCCAAAACATGAATTAATAACTAATGGAAAAGGGAGGATTAAAGGGAGTAATGAAATAAGGAATAGGACTTACCTTCACCAAAGAACATGGAACCCTCTAAAATTTCCTCCAAAATGACCTTGGAATTTTAGGAGGGTGAAAATGAGGTCCAATCCCAAAATGCAGGAATAAATATCTGGTTTGCTCACAGATTTTCACATCTGTGAGGCATTGCCTGCAGATGCGACGCCGTACCTGCGGAAAACATTTTGCAGATGCGAGCCCACTAAACTATGCTCGGTCACAGGTGGGATAGAACACTTGCAGGTGCAACTCCGCACCTGTGCACCTAAGTCCGCAGAAGCGAGGCACTTAAAACTAGAAATAATAATTAAGTCCTACTCTTCCAAAAGTCAACTATCTGTCAACCTTTATCAATCAATTCGACTAAGATGATTCTAACATTCTTGGAAGCCAATCAAGGACCACACGATTTCCTCTGGAACCACGTCACCCATCCGCGCGATTTGAATAACATAGAAGAGAACTATGAGTAGGTTATTTTTGAGAAAATGGAGTAAAATGCCTAAAATGATCAAACGGGTCGTTACATCTGATGCCAGTTAAACAACCGTTCATCCTCAAACGAAAAGAAACAAAGGAGAGGTATGTAAATCAGTAAGGAACTAAGGATATCTACTACGTATATCCGCCCTAGGCCCCTCAAGTAATTTCTCCCAATGGGACAGTGATTCCGCCATGCTTCTACTGAAGACACTTTCTAAACCAACTTCACTCTATCCACGACTCTCTCGATAATCCAGTACTCTAATGTCTTTCCCAAGCGTAATTAAATCGACCACCCAAATAGAATATGCAGGCCTGAAATCTTAACCTCTAGACATGGAAAGGGAACAGAGTACCCGCGCTTGAAATGATTGAAATGAGCACTCCATAATCTCGATCAATTCTCCCTAATATAGATCCTTGTCAATCGCTCTGAAATGTAGATAATCTGAACCGGAAAGTATAATGCGGTCTTGGTTAATCATACCCATGGTGTCCCAAATGGCATCAAATTTCCCAAAATCTTTGGTAGCAACATCACGATACACCTTTGTAGTACCAAATGTGATGGAATGTCTGGCACAGTGAATTTCTTCTATACAAGACCTATAGTACATCCTTATATGTCAACCTTTCGCCATTGAGAATCGCTTGCTTTGTCTAGATGATAAAGAATGGCAATATCATAGTTGAATAACTACGCCCACCTACGCTGTATCGAATTAATACTTCATCAGTCAAACACACAACAACGATTATGATTGTCTGAAATACCTCTCAAGGACTTCCATAAGGGTCGAGGTGTTGGATTATAAGTCAAATAGTGAAGCTTCACATTTTTGGCAATATCTCCACAAAGACTATTTTTTGTCTACATAGGCAAACTTCCTTAGATAAATGAGTCTCGCAGAAGAGAAAGGAAGTCCGCAGCTGTGCGTTTGCAGAAGCGAACAAAGTTTTGCAGATACGATTGGGCTGAAAATTCATTAGTCTGCAGATGCAACATAAATGACGTATAATCTAGTTCCCAGAGGCGAACCCCACTCCACAGAGGCGGCGATCACGTAGTTCAAAATTAGGGAAAAGAAGAGTTTTCTCCAAACACTCCATCACACCCTTTCATGCCCGGTTTCCCACTACCCCAACTCCCCCAAACAGTTACCATCCTTCCCCCTCCCCACAAATAAAACTCTTCCCCCTTATTACCCTCACACCCCACAACCAAAAATTCACAAAGAAAAGGACAAGGCATTCAGAAAGTAAGCGACATTTTCAAAGGAAGGAACCCTTATTTTCTTTCAACTTACTTCAGCAAGGGATGCTCTCTTGCTCTCCCCTTACTCTACAATAGAATTGTTAGATGTTTGAATTAATTACCACTGCATAACATTCTTGTGGGTTTAGAATTTGGGTAGAAACTTTTGAAAATTTTAGGTTGGGGTTTTTCATATGGGTTATGGTAGATTAAGGATTATTTGTTGTTTGCCTTGAAAGCATGATTAATACTGTTGGATCGTTGCAATGGTGTAAAACTTGATTGAAAAATGAAGAACAAAATTAGTTGGGGTGTTCATGATTTTTTTGTGGGATTTTTGGAATTTTGGTATGTTGCTGCTTGAAATCGTGTTCTATGTAGTCTAAAAATCGTGCATGCTTGAATAGTCGAAGATTTAGAAGCAAAAATTGAGAATTCTGGGTCTAAAATCTATTGGAGAAATTGAACCCACTATTTTCTAGGTTTCTTAGGGATGATGACAAACTCGGCACCTGCGAGAAAATTTCCGGTGGTATCGTCAATGTTGTAGGTGCGGTGATTGCTGTGATTTGATACTTCCACAGATGCGGAAATTTTTTCCCAGAGCCCTCATATTTGCGGTGTTATTTCTGCAGGTGTGACTCCTGGACAGTTTCCACAATCCAGTAGCCTTGCAACTGGTGCTTTTCGAGTCAGTTTTGCTAGTTTCTTTGACTTGTTTGATAATTTTTAAAGTGCTAGACATGATTTTGTTGCTAGACTAACTTGATTTTGATTATTTTAGGTACTAATGCTGTAAAAATTGACAAAAATGTAAATGAGGATATCGTACAAGGTCAGGAAGTGGCCAAAGCGGCTGCGGGGGATCACTATGATACCACCAGATTAATGTCCCGAATTGCCAGCACCGCTACCACTCTAATTTGCTGGACAAAAAACTTGTATCCAAAAAGGGGATTGATCTGAAGAAAGTACCTGAGCTACTACCGGGGTTTTATGGTCGCCATGAGGCCATTGGTTCGACATACTTTGCTGCCACTCCGTGAAAAGCTAATGAGGAACGGGTAAGGGAATTCTAAGTGAATTTGAAGCACGTGAGGTTTGAGAATCTGGAGATCGTTATCTTAGGTCGGGTGGTGAGGTTTCGTGCGAAGGAAATAAATACTTTTTACAACTTGACCAATAATCCAGTAGAGCCAATGCATGAGAAAGAAAAATTGTGATAATGGGAACTGGTTGGTGTCTAGATTTTGTTCGGAAAGCAAGAGAGAGAAAATTCGTTGGGGTACCCGGAAGACAGGGAACAAGTCTGCAGATTTTACCACGGAGGAGATGATATGGCAGTATATCATTGCCAGTAGGATATCCCCTTTGGGGAATACCTCAGACTTCATATATATTAAAGCCTTGTTGATTGTGTGCATACTAGATGACATTCCTATGAATGTTGGTTATTACATCATCCGGGAGCTACAAGAGTACCTGCACCAGAATAGCTTGAGTTTGAAATTTCCTTCCTTGATCAGTGAGTTGTGCAGGGAAGCTGGGATTCTTGACCGTCCCACCGATCACTAGGTTGATAAAGATAGGGCATTACTCCCATTGAGAGTCACAGGAGAGGGTAGTGTTGTGTAGAGTATGAAGAGAAAGATTAAGATAAACATAGGTGATGATTCCCCTTTGTAGGCAGAGGCACACTTTGTGGCGTGATATTTGGAGTTACAGTCTATCTGGCAGCTAGTTCCAAGCTCCTCAGTGGGTCCTCAGAGGTCGGTCCCAGCTAGTTCATCCGAACGGAGATGCAGAAGTACCTAGAGGCCAAGAAGGAGCAGGCAAATTCGCATAAGAAGCTTGCAGAGTCTGTCAATATGCTAGAGTCAGCCTAAGGTGCTATGGCCAAGGTGTATGTCAACCCTTGTCATAACTTTGATAAGGAGAAGAAGAACAATAACAAGTCAAAGAGTAAGCTCCTAGTAAAGATGTGGAGGGGTATTAAGGCAATCTTCATATGGTGGAATCTGAAGAAGAGATAGATATTTCCGATTAAGGATGTAGATGATGATGAGGAGTACTACTTCCTATAAGAGAATAGTGCTGAGTCCGGTAGAAGTGATACCAGTACTGACGAAGATGATGGGGCCCAGAGTTTGGCACAGCAGGGATGAGCTCCTCTGTAGATTTGTTTCATTCCTCTTGATGGACTTCTGACATTTGTTTTTTGCTTTGTTTTGATGTAGTAAATTTTGGATGATGCTTACCTATTTTTGTTTTGCTTGACATGGATGTTGGATTTGTGCCCTTGTCAGGCCTTTGTTATGCTAGACTTGTGCCCTTGCCGGGCTTTTTATTTTATGCAGGGATGTTGGTTTGAATGATTTAGAAATGGGAACAAAATTTCGAAACAAGGAAGAAGTCCACTATTTCTTCCCAGTTATTTTGCAGATGCGAACCACCCGCCGCAGGTGCAGATCCGTTTTTGCGCGAAATAGCTCACACCTGCGAGATTCACCTTATCAACCCAGTTTCGCTTCTCCGGACAAAACCCGCAGATGCTGCCTCGAATCTACGAACTATGTCACGCAGATGCAACCTCTAGCCTACTCAGCCAATGTTGCACCTGCGTCCCACCTTGCCCAGGTGCGGTTTCATATATGCGGCCCTCTTCTAGTAGATGCGAGGCACCTGAAATAAGAAAAGATATCTGCTAAGTCTAAGACTCCAACCCGACACCCAAAATTCATCCAAAATCTTCCGGACATAACCCAACCATGTGTACCGCTCCTAAACCACGCCACGACTAGATACTGATTGGAATCATCTAGATACCAATTTGAATCAACTAGATACCAATTGAAATGAAGTAGCACGAAAGGAGTGAAAGGATGGAAATTTCCTAAATGTCATATAGCCTCTCGCGGATGGGTACGGACTTCTACGTACCATTCCACAAGACTATACTAGACATTGCTCTTGTACTTGCTAGACCGGTGAACCTAAGGCTCTGATACTAACTTGTCACCACCCAATTCACGGGTCATGATGACACCTACACTATCCCACAGATAGGAGAACCATCCCAAAATCATATACCTATTTTAAGAAACACGTGCGGAAATTAAATGCACTGAAACACTAATCAACAACGTATTAACATAACCAAGTGTGGAAGAAAACTTTAATTGATAAGGTACATACTCGATACTGATTACAACTTCTGTCTATGGATAAGAAAAAAATAAAAAACATGACAAGAGACTCCGGGATGTGGGACCGTCTAATAGCTCACCCAAATATCTCTGATAAATGCCCCAGAACCTGTCACATGATCTCGAACACGAACTTGTATCAACTCTGCACTCCACAAGGAGTGCAACAAGAGTAGTATGAGCATAACACTGGAACTCGTAAGGTATCATATGTTGACAACAATTAGGTCACGCATATAAAAAGAAGAAATTAGTATGTAGACCATATAAGTGATTATGTATAAGCATATTTAGATAACAGTTCACAATAATACATAGCACAGTAAATCCTTATATTCTTAGATCATAAGCCTAAGCGTGATCTCTAATCCTCAAGTGCATCAAGTTTCTAAACAAAAGAACCTTACAAGCAAGCAAGAACTCAATCAAGTCATCAAAAAAGGATCCACGAGAAAATGTATCGTGGAATGATGTGGGACGAAATGCTATGCTATGCAATGCCCCCAGGCCTCCTCTCGGTACCGTACACACGTGCTAAGGGCAATGCTTCAAAGTCATGATCCATGGGGGACCTGCAAAGTACATGTACCTTTGTTCAAGAATAACCACGAGCACTAATCTCGCTCCCGTAAATGACCTCTGATCACGAGCACTCATCTCACTCTGGTAAAGACCTTGGATAACGAGCATTCTCTCTCTCTCTCTTTTACACACTCTGGGAAAGTCCCCAGAGGCTACACTCTCTCACTTATCATCATTTAATATCACCATCATAACAAATCACATGTGGAGTATGGAATGTAATGCTATGCATGAATACAACCGCAAACACACCACATTTTCCTAGTTTTATAAGACAACATGCCAAGGCCAGGAAAACAATTTAACACTGAATCGACTCACAATAACTCAAATCATGTAATCAATACAGCATGTCATGAATACCTAACTCAACAAGACATCATTATATAAATCCTTCCCTATTCATAAGATAAGTGAGAAAGCACGAACAAGCGACTCAGTCAGTACCCACAATATATCAACTTTCTTATTCATGAATCATAATGAAATATCAGGAAAAAGTCCACACCAACCCTAGTCACATTCTAAAATAAATATGGTAACGAGCCCACATAACAGTAGACAATACCATCCTAATAGGAAATCATCCTCTACACCATGCCCGAAGGCCTATCATGCTTTCCCGGTCAATGACTACCATCTACATACGTCTCTCTAATCGAAGTCTAAAACAAGTTAAAGCAACAAAACCCACTCAATACCCCACAAGATTTGGCCTCTAGATCAAGATACGTTCAATCCTTAATTAAGTTGGGGTTAAAACCCCTAATTTCTAAACCCCAAAACAAGAATTAACAGCTAATGGAAGTGGAAGGATTAAAGGGAGTAATGAAATAAGGATTAGGACTTACCTTTACCAAGGAACAATGGAACCTTCTGAATGTTCCTCCAAAATGAGCTCTAGAATCTTAGGTGAGTGATAATGAAATCCAATACCGAAATAAAGGAATAAATACCTGGTCTGCTCTGCGATTTGCACATTTGCAAGGCATTTCCTACAGATGCAATGCTGCACCTGCAAAAACAATTCCACAGATGTGATGCCATACCTGTGGAAAACATTCCGTAGATGGGAACCCCCTTAAAATCTTCTCAATCGCAAGTACGACATAATACTCGCAGGTGTGACTCCGCACCCACGCACCCAAATCCGCATGTGCGAGGCACCTGAAGCCAAAAATAATAACTTAAATCCCACTCTTCCAAAAGTCAACTATTTTGTCAACCTTTATCTATCAATTAGACTAAAAAGATTCTAACATTCTCCAAAGCCAATGAAGGCCCACCCGACTGCGTGGGGAACCACATAACCCATTCTGCTAGTCAAATAACATAGAAGAGAACTGCGAGTACGGTGTTTTCAGGAAAAAAGAGTAAAGTTCCTATAACGACCAAATGGGTCGTTACATCAGAGGGTCTTTATGTTTCTCTGCACATAAACACCTGTAGCTTGACATTTATCCCATTCTCATGTTTCAAAAGATGGTATGATATACATACTTTATGACACATATGTAGTCTGTATGTTGATCTCGAATCATAATCATTAAAGCCTAACATTTTCCTTCCACATGCAGTTACACATGCGGCGCACTTTCTACTTATGCAGCCTAATTACTGGCTATATCTTGGCCATGTTTTTTCCAATCTTGGTTGTATCAATTTCTTTCAATGTAAAACTTATACAATAGCACTGTATATTTAATCCATGACTTTACCATTTGAACACTATCATAATCCCCAAGTTTGGGTAGAACCATTCTCATTAAACGAGTCAACTCTTAGCTGAAACAACGAAGTGTTACAAGATATAATTTGGATTCTACTTATGTCTGATAGATGAAGATATAGGAGACGATTGTACTAACCTTAACTAGTTCTAGAACCTTGAGATGATCATGGATCTTGATTAGCAGTTGTGACATTATTTTCCAGAATTTCATCAATCGACATTTATAAGAACTTCAAGAATTTTTTAAGAAATCAAATGTGGAATTTTAGAATTCAAGTCGTAAGCTAGAATCTAAAGTCTAATTGCTATGATACCATTATTAATTTATGATAGGGATGAACCCGAATCTGGAAGAAGAGAGAAACATATGAAGGAGGAGAGAATGCAGAGATAGATAGAGAAATATTGTGATTGATATTTTAATTTAATGTTTGAGATACAAGCTGAATTGTTACAAATTTGGTTAGCATAGGTAAGTAACTAACTAGCTTAGCTACTCACTAACATTACTTTTTTGCACAAAATCGCTATTTTGTCTGGGATGATCATTCAAAGAAAGGGTAAAGCTCTCTTTTCTCTCCTCCTATTCCCATGCAAACCCTAAACTAACCTATTTTCAAACTATGGCCACTCCGGCCACTGGTCAGCGGTCAATGGCAGCTGGCCAGCCTCTATCAACTTCCAACCTAGTTCACTACCCTCCCCTTACCAACACGAAAAGACCCGCTTCTCAGTCAATTGTGCCGCTTCTCTCAGTCACAAAAACGAACCCTACAACCTACATGCAGACTCTTGTGCGTGAATCTACCCTTACTATCAACCCCATTGTTGATCCTATACCTATCAAGGAGGTTCAATATGTTAATGGTATCCCATTGGTGCATTGGACTACATCATAAATATCAAGAATGGAGCAAATAGAGAATTTAATGCATGCTAATGTAGGTATGTTTCCAAGTCAATGTGGTGATAAGGGAAAGCGTCAAATTGGATTCCTAAGAGATCGACATGTTTTGATTAGATGTTCTTTAATGGAATATTTCATAAATGTCACGACCCAACCAAAGGCCATGACGAGTGACCGAGCTTAACCTGCCCGATAACCCAACTTATGTTACCTGTACTCAAACATAGCATTCAATAGGGTTTATTTAACTAAGTTTGACGCTGTAAATAGATTACCAAAGTCGACCTGTAACTCAAAACATCCCAAAACATATGTATATATATACGTAACGTATCACAATGCAAGCCAACGAGGCTGCCGATACTTCTGTACAACAAAACAATGGCTGGCAAGGCCAAACAGTATCCATGACACCCATGCTGTCCGCAGACTACTAGAAGAGTATGACCGTGCATAAGTGACGGGACAGGGCCCCGTCGTGCCCATAATGTATACATACAAAATTATACCAAAACAGGATCAGTCTCCGAAGAAAGTTGAGCTGTCTGATTCTCAATGCTGACTCCTCCTAGGCGGCTGGAAAGTCTGACCGCATCCCTGAACCTACGGGCATGAAACGCAGCCCCCGACGAAAAGGGGTCAGTACGGAATATGTACTGAATATGTAAAGCAGTACTGAATCATAAAACAAGGAAAAACGTAACAGTAAGCAAGTTTAGAAAGCAACCCGGGAGTAACCTGGAACAGCATTTTGAACCATGCCATATGGTCCCTTACACAAATTCTAGCATACACAATATAAATATAGAATGTCCTACTCGTAGCCGCTTCTGGATAATAACACAATAGTCCCTTCGGACGGCCGCTTCTGGCAAATAACACAATAGTCCCTTCGGACGGCCGCTTCCGGCTAATAACACAATAGTCCCTTCGGACGGCCGCTTCCGACGTAGTCATGATGGCCCCTTCGGGCAGCCGCTTCCGGCTTAATAATGATGGCCCCTTCGGGCAGCCGTTTCCGGCTTAATAATATCATAATCTAGCTGATCAGGTAGAGCAATAACAATACATATGATATACAGTATGAATATATAATGAAGTTACAAAACGTTACTTGTCAATATAGTATGAAACATTTTATAGAAGTCAAGACATGAGTCATCATAGAGTTCCTAAGAATAGAAGCTGATATATATCAACTATTATCCAACGTACAAAAAGACTGAAGAGGGAAGCTCAATCATTTTAAGAGTTCTAACATCAAGAAGTGAATAAGAATCATGAATCACGCTCGAAACTTATGAATAGAATTACCCCAAAGCTCATATCATTCGTCACCTAAATCTAAGACATGCCAAAAGAAAGAAGGGACAACTTTACGTACCTGTTAGCGACTATTCGCAAACCCGTTCGCCTTGTCACTCTTTTAGCCTATTTAATATAAGAGTAACGTTAACGTTAGTAACTATACTTTCTAGTTCATAAATCCGTAGCCCATCGCTTATAAAACTTATTCTTTGGCTTATACTTTCCCGTTAAGGGTTTTTCATTATTTAAGGACTTAACGAAAATCGGGCAGCATTTCCCCTATATATTCGCCTAACCCGAATTTCCAATTACCCTCCTGTTAACACAGAAACACCAACCACAACATATACACATAAAATTCTCACAACTCAGCCCATAACAATTCTAAATCCATTTCAACCCACGATTTCACATAATAACAATTTCATGTATTTTCTTACTTCCGATTTTATCCAATTAAATTTTAACAATTTCATTACAGCATTATTAACACAACTACACCATAAAATAGGAAAATCTTACCACAATTTCCTCGGAGAAATTTGTACGCTCAATTGTTCCGATTTTGCAATTTCTTCTTCTCCAACTTAAAATTAAATGTTGCCATCACCTCCTTGGACTTGCAAATCATCTTGGAATTAAATTGAAGCAAACAACCACATAATTTTCTTAGCCATGGCTGGCCGTGAACAGCAGCCATGGCCATGCTCTCTTCCCTTTCTTTTTCTTTTTGTTTCAGCTAGGAAAAAAATGAAATTAAGTCCCAAATTGTTCATCAACTCTTGTATAAATATGCTCCTCCTTATGATGACACGTAGCTGCCACCAATCCTTGACCAATTGGTGCCACGTGGTAGCCTACGTGGTGCCACGTGGCCGCCCTTTATTATATTTTTTATTTATTTATTCGGTGGGGCCCACTTCTATTAATTACGTTGATAAATTTTAATTAATCAATTATTCCTACTTAATAATTTAGTCATAATTAATTAGTTCCTAATCTCCAATAATATTTTACACTAAATAAAATTTATAAACAATCTATGTTCTCCTTAAAATTGAAAATTAAAGATTTCTATTTCGTGTCTGAAATGATCCTGTCTTTAATTTGAGTCGACTTGCTTGCGAATATTTCGACGTATAAAATATATGGGGTATAACAATAAACATCTCTTCTAAGAGTGCCTTTTGGTTGAAGTCTAAGGATGGTAAGTCTTACCAAATGAGACCTCTCATATATGATTCCCATTTTAGGGTTGAAGAAGTGACTTCAATTGTAATGGCATGGATATCTTTTCCTTATTTACTGCCTACTTACTTTGTTAAGGAATCTTTGTTTACCTTAGCATCGGCAGTTAGGAAACCTTTGTTATTAGACATGGCTACTATTAATAAAACCAAGACTAATTATGCTAGGGTAAAAGTACAACTAGATTTATTATCAGATCTTCCTAAGTTTGTTATGATGGAGATCGAAGATGACCAAACCAAGGAAGTGAATGTTATGAAAGTCAAGATTTAGTATGATCATTTGCCTAAGTATTGTACTGAATGTAAGTTACAAGGCCATGCAAAGAAAGAGTGTAAAGTGTTACATCCTTAGTTGAGGCAGAAAAGAAAAAGGATGTCAATGAAAGAAAGGCAGAAGTGAAGAAGAGTGAGGAAGTGACAACTGAGAAACAAATAGTAGCAACAACATCTAAGCAGCTAGAAGGAGTTACACTTCAAAATAATTTTGATGTATTGAATGACAATGTAGAAGAAGGGGTGGATAATGAAAACACAAAGGATTTGATTCCTACTGACTCAGTAGGGACATCCAAAGAACCAGATATTTTAACCAAAAAGGCAGATAATGTTGACAAGTCTGATGAAAGTTTGAATGTAATTAGGGAAGAAGGTCATATTGGAACGCAGGACGAGAATGGGAAGGCAAGTGCAAGTATTGAGATAGTTATTTAAACAGGTCCTGAAGAAAAGATTAACAATGTAGATGATCCTCAAGAGAAAGTTACTGATGGAGGAGACAACGCAGCAAATAGCTAAGAACAAGTAGAAGATAGTGTAGGTACTGAGATAGTTACTTGTAAGGGTCCTGAACAAAACACTAACAATGTAGATGATCCTCAAGAGAAAGTTTCTGATAGAGGAGACAAAGTAGCAGATAGCTAAGAACGTGTAGAAGCTGGAGAGAAGCATAAATTAAATGAATGTTTGGACAAGTTAGCTCAAGAGCACGAGCTAAGTAACACAATCTTTAATCAGGAGCATACTCAGAAGGAATTTCCCCTTCCAATTGTGCTCAGACAGGAGGATCAGTTGAATTTTTCTATAAATCAGGATGGAGTCGGATCCTATCCACTACAAAAGGAGAAACCTGATGATTTGCCTGTGGATCAGGTGGACAAAGTTCAAGATCAACAAATTCTATCCCAGAAGAAACCTTCTCCTTTGAAAGAAGTGCATGATGTAGTGTCCCATAATCTAGCAGATATGGCATTACCTAAGCAGCTTGAAGTAGGTAGCAGTGCTAAAGATTTGGTAGATGAGGAAGCGATAGAGCATGTGTTTAATCATGTAGCTAAGGAAGTTGATATTTCTCCAAAGTCCATGTAGAAAGGGAGTAAGAAGGGCAAACAACAAAGTGTTGTGGATATGTAGCCTTTAAGAATATTTCCAAATAGAGCAGTGAAGAATGTCAATAAATCTTTATAAAGACTTTATTTTGGAATATCAGGTCTGTGAATTCACAACAAGCTTTTCATAGAGTGGAAATGTTACATAGGCATCATAAATTCTCTATCATTGCTTTGATGGAACCATTTCAGCATTTTAGACACATTCAAAGATTTTGATTGGGCATGAGATATGCACATCATAACTGCAATGGTAAAATTTGGTTCTTTATAAATGGCAATATAGATGTAGAGATGATTCAGGATACATATCAACAAATCATAGTTAAGCAATGTTTTTAGGAGGATAATAGGATTTTTATGACTACTATGATTTATGCAAAGTGTGAAGCATTGGAAATAATTAATCTTTGGGATAACTTGTATAACCTGGCCAATCAAATGGAAGTGCCCTGGCTTGTAGGAGGAGATTTCAATGTCATTATGAATGAAGATGAGAAAATAGAGGGCCTGCCAGTTTATCCAGATGAGTATGAAGATTTTGCATTCTGTGTGAATTCATGTGAACTATTTGAAGTTTCTTTTAAAGGGAGCTCATTCACATGGTGGAAGGGTAGAGCTTGTAGGGATTGTATTTTTAATTTGTTGGAAAGAATGCTCACTAACTCAAAACTACAGGATTGGTTTGGTCATATGGAAGTTGAACATTTATCTAGAACTGGTTCTGATCATGCTCCTCTTATACTTACTTGTGGAGATTAATCTCAACATGTAAAGAAACCCTTCCAATTTCTAAAGTTTTGGATAGAACATGAGTCCTTTTTAGAGGTTGTGAATCAAGGGTGGAATACTGATTTTGAAGCAGATGAACTCATTACTTTTAAACTCAAGCTTAAAAAATTAAGTATGTTCTATCATAATGAAATAAAGCTACTTTTGGGGATATCTTCAAGCAGCTGGTAGTAAGGGAAGATATTGTGAGAGTTAAAGAACAGCTTTTTGAAGAGGATCCTTCTTCTGCAAACAGGATAGTACTCCAACTAGCACAAGCAGAATTGAAGAAGTATATGCATTATGAGGAGGAATTCTGGAGACAGAAATCTCATTCTACTTATTTTTCTGAGGGGAATAGGAATACAAGGTTTTTCCACAATATCGTAAATTGTAGGAGGAAGAGACTGCAGGTCAAAATGATGCAAAAGCAATATGGAAGTTGGATTGAGGGGGAGGATGCTCTAGCTGAGGAAGTAACCCAATTTTATCATCATCAGTTTATACAGGAGGATATCTCTACAGATTTCTCATTGCTGCAACATGTTCCTAATATGGTTAATCAGAAGAAAAATCAGATACTTACCAGCATGCCAACTCTAGAAGATGTTAAGAAGGCAGTTTTTGATCTATCAGGAGATAGCTCAGGTGGTCTAGATGGTATAATAGGAGCATTTTATCAAGTATGCTGGGATATTATGGGGGTTGATGTTTATAATGTAGTGAAAGTCTTGTTTGAAGGACAGACTTTGCCAAAGTCCATAACTCATACAAATCTGGTTCTAATCCTAAAGAAGAATAATGTTGAGACCTTTGCACATATGAGGCCCATAAGTCTAAGTAATTTTATTAAGCTTGAAAATGTTTTGCCTTCTTTGATATCTGCTAATCAGTCTGGTTTTGTAAAGGGAAGATGTATCATTGAGAATGTACTGTTAACTCAATAGGTGTTATCAGATATAAGACTTAGGCTAAAACCAGCTAATGTGGTGCTTAAACTGGATATGGCTAAGGCTTATGATAGAGTGTCTTGGGATTTTTTTGGCAAGAGTTCTTAGGAAGATGGGATTTGCAGAAATATTTATAGATATGATATGGAGATTGATAGCAAACAATTGGTACTTATTTCTATTCAATGGACAGGCTTCTGGTTTTTTCCACTCAATAAGAGGTGTTAAGCAAGGAGATCCACTTTCTTCTGCTTTGTTTATTTTGTCTCCAGAAGTGCTATCTAGAGCATTGAACTTTTTATTTGAGGACAATAGCTTTAGAAGCTATGGAATGCCTAAACAGAGTGCTAATTTGAATCATCTTGCCTATGCAGATGATACTATTATATTCTCATCTGCAGATGATACTATTATATTCTCATCTGCAGATGATACTTCATTGCAGCTGATCATGGGAATATTGCAGGAGTATGAGCAGACGTCAAGGCAGCTTATCAACAAAGGAAAAAGTTCCTTCTACATTCATAGTAAAGTTGCAAATGTGATAGTACAAAGGCTATTACTGGTTGTACTAGGGGATCTTTCCCTTTCACATACTTAGGTTGCCCAATCACACATGCTAGAAAGAGAAAGGCTGATTATAATGACTTGATCAAAAAAGTGAAGGACAAACTGTCAGCTTGGAAAGGAAGACTTTTATCTTTTGGAGGAAAAGTTGTTTTGATCAACAGTGTTATATATGATCTTCATAGAGTGTTTGCATGATTTTTCTGGAATAATAGTGAAGAAGGAAGAAAAAGACATTGGTCTTCATGGTTGAATTTGTGCTTGCCAAATGAGGAAGGTGGAGTTGGCTTTAGATCCTTATTTGATGTTTCTAAAGCATTATGTGCTAAACTCTGGTTGAAATTCAGAACTACAAATACTCTATGGTCAAATTATATGTGGAACAAGTATTGTAAAAGGCACTATCCTCAGTATGTGCCTAGGAAAGGAGGCTCTCAGGTTTGGAAGATGACGTTAGAAGCTAGAGACAACATGGAGCATGAAATGTGGTGGGAGCCAAGAAGTGGAACTGCTAATATCTGGTTTGATAATTGGACAAAAATTGGAGCTTTATACTACTTAGTTCCTAATGAGTTTGTTGTGGATGAAAAAGTACAAGATGTGAAGGAACCGATAAATCAGGATGGGTGGAACATGAGTAAACTACAACAACTTTTTCCTACTCATATTGTTGATCATGGTACTGGAAGAATTAGACTTTCATGAATCTACAGAAGAATGGGATAAACCAAGGTGGATGATGACAACATCTGGTAAATTTACAGTTAGAAGTGCATGGGAGCTCTTAAGAAGGAAATCTGTGAAGTCTGATATATACAAAAGCATATAGATACCTGGTTTGCCTTTCAAAATCTCATTCTTTTTCTGGAGATTGTGGAAATGCAAACTACCAGTAGGGGATATAATGAGAAGGATTGGGAGTGATATGGAAGGAAAATGCTATTGTTGTGATCCTAAACATTGTGAAACTGTAGATCATCTGTTTGGCACAAGAAAAGTTGCTTCACAGGTTTGGAGATATGTTAAAGCTGCTGCAGGAATCACAACAACTTTGCTTCCGGTGAAACAAGTGATACAGGTCTGGTGGAATGCTGATTTTTCATCTATGTTTAAATCTATTATTAGAGCCATGCCAGTGATCACAATGTGGCAAATATGGAAGTGGAGAAACACTGTGGTGCATGGAGGGAAGGTGACAATCAATAAGGTGATATATGAAATAAATTTGACCACACATCAGATGTGCAGAGTTAGAAATCCAAGAATGCAAGTACCAAAGTCTCTTCCACAGATTATGCAGATGATTGAAACATACAGACCACATATAGTGAGCAAGATAGTGAGATGGAATTTGCCTATGCCAGGGTTGTTTAAGTGTAACTCAGATGGTGCTTCTAGAGGCAATCCAGGGCCAAGCTTAGTGGCATTTTGTATTAGGGACTCTGAGGGACACCTGGTGCATGTTGCTGCTAGAAGAATATCAGATGGATCAAACTTAGTTGCTGAAGCAATGGCTTTACAAGAGGGGATTAAATACTGTGTGACAAATGATCTATTGCCTATAATCTTAGAGACAAATTCAATGACTCTTAAAATGATCTTGATAGGACAATGGGAAGTATAATGGAGTATCTCTTTGATCATAAAGGATATTATAAGGTTGAGGAGGGATAAGGAAGTAAGAGTGGAGCATGTACTGAGGGAAGGAAATGGATTGGCAGATTTTTTGACTAACTTTGTTTTTGATTTTGCAGGTGAACATCATCTCAATAGTTACCAATCTCTTCCAAGGAAAGCAAGACAAATTTTGAATACTGAAAAAGCACAGATGCCATACGTCAGAATCAGGCAGGCGAAAGATCATCAGATTCCAAGAGATTCACACATGCAATAAGGATTCTGCAGGATGTCAAAACTGCAGTAATCAGGCCAAGAACAGTTCTAGCAGATTGAATAGAAGGACTTTTGGATAGGTTACAACAGTGGTATTAGTGTGATTAAATGCTCATTCTATTGTCACATGTCCAAAGAATCTTTTTATACAATCATTCTTGAAGGAAAAGGTCGTTCTGGATCAATCACAGAAACAGCTGAACATAAGGAACTTTCTGAAAGAATTCTATTCCATCCTTGAAGTCTGAATTTTAATTCAATGGACTGTGGATCCTTAGCACCTGGTGAGAGCTTGAGGTGTCAACATGCTATCAAGTCAAGGCCAAAGGATTTGCAATAGACAAGCTTTTAGATTTCCTTTAGTTTGGATTCTTGTATTATATTCCTTTATTTTCTGCATTTTTAGTTTTTGTACAAAACTTGATTTTTTAATAAAGCACTATCAAGCAATCTGCTTGGTAGTTTTGATTCAAAAAAAAAAAAAAAAAAAATTAACTAACATTAGAACACCTAACTAATTATATTAATTAACTTTCGGATTCGTTAGTTAATCCTATAAGAGTGAGAAAGGATTAAACTGCTCCTTCACCCTTTGGCATTTATGAACTTGTAGTAATGTACTTTTATAATATAACCATAGTTAACTCTTGTTCGAGTCATTTTTCGACATTCTTCGTAACTTGGTATACTACGGTTATATATATATATATTTCTTTATATATATACGGTGTTTGTTGAAATAAACTTTTATTTGAAATTTTTATTCTTTCCTTACAAATCTAATATTGCATCTGATGCTAATTCATTTTGTACCATTCTAATATGTTACTTTGATTACCCAGTCACAATTGGTAATGTTTCAATTTTTTACTAATTATAATTACTCCAATATACTTACTAAATAATATAATATCTAATCCAATATACTTACTAAATAATATAATATCTAATTTCAACGCAAGATGTTATTAGGTGATACACACTCCATTACATGTTTGTACTTCATACAATCAAAATAAGTAAAAAAATATTTAGCTAACAAAACTTTGTCTATTCAAGTTCATACAATAGCTAATTATATTTTGATTTTGACAAACAATTCATCATACGACGATCCACATTAATTTGATTTTATTCTTTCATGCCTAGGTATATATTAATTTTTTATAATTATATTAATATTATTTTACAAAAACTATTGTAAATGATGACATACTCATGCAACCCACATGTTGAGAAACTCATTGCTTTAAACATACAACAAAGCTTAAAAGATTGCTATAAAACAGGATCATTGATTTCCAAAGTTTGCTTACTTGTAGATCTTGGTAATACCTTAAACATCACATTCCCCCTGGAATGATCTTAAATTATCCTCCTCTGCAATTACAAAAGAGATAAAAGATTATTTCTAGAGGATGGAAGAGCAAAGGATAAAACTTCTGGATGATGTGATGATAGACATATCAAAGCGGTTGCCAGCAAAATCACTGATAAGATTTAAGTGTGTATCTAAAAGTTGGTGCACTATGATAAATAGCCCTGATTTCATCTCTATCCATTACAATTATGATTCTCTCTCAAATCATTTCATATTTCGTAAGCGCTACCTCAAAATTAAGAAAAGTACCGAGTCCATTTATTATAATGGTAAAAATATGTTATCCCTCCATTCAAATAATGAATCATTCGAATGCATAGCACCAAATATAGAATACTTGGATAATTATATAGGTGTCGACATTGCAGGTCCCTGCAATGGCATAGTCTGCTTTGCTAGTTATAGGGGAATTATTTTGTATAACCCAACGTTAAGAGAATTTTGGGAACTCCCTTCTAGTATTCTTCCTCCTCCCCCACACTTATACCCCAGTAACAAGCTTAACTATTGTATGAGCATGACCATAGGAATCGGATTTGACCCTCAGATGAATGATTATATGGTTGTTAGAGTCCTAGATTCCTGCTACGAATATGAGTTTGAGGATTTTGATAATTGTGATAAATATAAGCATATTAGTAAGGTCAAATTCTACAATCTAAGCACAAATTATTGGAGAGAACTTGAGAATCTAGAATACAAAACAGATTCCTCTCTTTGTTCTCACGTCTTGTTTAACAGAGCCTATGATTGGCATGGATATCTCAAGTCGTATGATAGTTGCATCGTATCTTTCAACTTTAGCACTAAGAAGTTCCAAAAACTTCCATTTCCTGATGGCTTAGTTAATGAAGGAAGACAGAGCCTCTTCGTCTTGAATCAAACTCTAGCTTTGATTTGTTTTACTGAGAACTATCTTAGAGACGTGTTACTTCACCAATCTATTGATATATGGGTAATGAAGAAATATGGTGTGAGAGAGTCCTGGATAAAGGAATTTACAGTTGGACCTATGCTTATAAAGGCACCTTTGTCAGTTTGGAAGAAGGACACCGAACTAATGATAAAAAGCGAGGATGGAAAACTTGTGTCTTGTCACCTCCTTTCCCAATAAATCAAGGACCTTCATATATCTGGTGTTCCCGACACATTGGAAGCTGTTGTTTGCACAGAGAGCTTGATTTCTCTCAAGAAAGAGAGAGACAAGTGGTCCTGATCATTGTCATCCATTCCATGTTGTTTTTTCTTGCTAGTTTAGATTTGAGGGGATTTAATATGTCACGACCCAACCCCGTGGGCCGCGACCAGTGCCCTAGCTGGGCACCTATACGTACCCGATACCCAAATTAGCATATTATCAGAATAATAATATAATAATAACATTAGTGGATGCTACAGAATTTAGCCGAAGAGCAGACTTGGCACACAGAAGCCGATAAGGTTATCATAAAACAAAACATCCCAAACATATGTACAGAACCCATACAGATGTATCCACAGACCTCTACAGAACATGTCATAATCATAAGACGGGACAGGGCCCCGTCATACCCTGAACAAAGTACATATCCAGATGGCAGTGATAGACTGTACCAAAAGATGGGCTCTGTAGAAGAGAGCGCCCCAAATAGCAGAAATAGGATCCTAAACGTGTGGATCAGCGAACCTGTCGTCAGTACCTGCGCGGCATGAAAACGCAGCCCCCGAAGAAAGGGGGTCAGTACGAAATATGTACTGAATATGTAAAGCGGAATCACAGAAGTCAATCATAATGGTTACAGAAAATGAGTACAAAATCCAGAGGGTCAAATGCATATTTCCAAAACAGACAGAATGCGTACAGAAACATATGTCATATCATATCATATCCGGTCCCTGACACGGGACTCGGCAGACAGAATGTGGCCACCCTCCCGACGCTGGTGCCACTATACAGAGGAATCAGAAAAAGGGGCGTGGCCCCGTATCATATAATGTCATATCAAAATGGCCATACAGATCAGATCAGAATAGGCGGACATGGCACATCATACTCCACAGACCCATGTACGCGTATACCTGCCCCCTCACATCGGGACGCGGCGAACAATGCAGACAATTACGCTTGACAACATATCCTGGCCCGGGCTCAGTGTGGGAAACATTGGGACATCCACGAATGGAGTAGTGAGAGACTAATGCAATTTAAAAATATAATAAATATTTTCAAAGACTCGATGAAGCGTATCAAAGACAAACAAATCCAATGGGGTCGGACGAAATCATAATAAATGTATTTCGGATATCATAATAAATTACAGAAGTATAACTTTCCCGAAGTCATTCCGAGTGTCAAAATAATTTATAATATTTAACAGAATATTTAAAATAATATTCGTTAAGCGATTAGTAGGGTAATTAAAACATTTCTTTCAAAAATCGCTTAAAAAGGAAGCTTTAACACATTAGGGGCAAAACCGTAAATAGCGGGCCCACCTTGGGACAAACAAGGCGGCGGGCTCAAATTGTGCCCTCTAAGCATATAGTATCACCTAAAAAGGTTATACAAACATTCTATGACTTTCTGAACAATTTAGAGCAAAATTGCATAATTTCAAAAAAAAAAACGTATCAAAATGGTTCAATTCTACTGAAGGAAAAACTAAAATTTTGTCTTGCGGATTCCGAGGGCCAAGAGGTCCTTCGAGGCCCGGATCCGACCCTAACACACTAGGGGCATGCCAAGGGAAGAATTGGGGTTGCTTTACATACCTTTCGCGCTCCTTAAGCCTTTCCAAACTCACTTCCCGTTTCGTCGAAAAACTGCAATTGGTCAGTTTACCAATTGTGAATTATTAATGCCATTATTTCAACTTTAAGCATATTTGGCTACCGAAATTTCGGCAGCACTTCCCCTATACATATGACACCCCGAGAATTCAACTCGGCTATAAATCATCAACAACAACCCAAACGACAACAACAATATCAACAATGAACATTAAAAACACAAATATCCTTCAACTAGTCATTTTTCTCACAAGTTGACATAATCTTCAATTCAACCCAACTTTCAACTAAGATCAATAATTTCATATTCAACAACCATCATGATCATGACCATATAGTTCTAGAAACATTTCATATCGTTTTCCTTAAGATATACACTCGATATACATGATATACAATCTTCCGCCAAAATCATAACTTATGCAAAACATCAAATCTTTGGCATACAACTTCATAACAAGTTTTCAACTTCCAAATTCATCAACCATAATCATAATTCACATCTTAACAACTTCATTTCCATAATATCACAAAATTATTCTAAAGTGACATAATCATCTACATTCCAACTTCAACCAAAATTCATTCAACTTTCATTCCCAATATAATTTCCATCATAACCACAACTAGAATGCAACATAAAATTCAACTCATATATGTATACAACATATATACACCCATGGCTACATATATATATACATAACCACTTTGCAAACTTCCTTATTTCCATAATTTCTACTCATTTCCACGTACCACAACATAAACAAACCTTCATAACATAAGAAAAAGGAATTGATTCTTACCTTTTTCTACAAACTTCTTCACTTGAACAAGTTGTCAACTTGAAGAAATAAGTGCTCCTTTTTCCAAAACAATTACGCCAAGTTGTAGAGGACACTTAATTTAGTAGGAATTCAACAAGAAAATAATTTTAGAGGCAAGATTTTGAGGGGTGATTTTTCTATGGCCAAACCCGAAATGCCCTCTTTTTGTTCTTGTTTTTCTCTTGTTTTTCCTCCTATTCTTTCTCTTGAAAGTTCTATGGAATTTGGATGATTAAGTGGTCTTTTATTCATTGACCACATGACTTAATTCCATGGGCTTGGATCCTTTTTATGGACCATGGCCGAATGGCTCCTCACTTGGGCCTGAATTTTTTTTTTCATTTTTTTGGGCCAACTCGGTTGGTCCCGAGTTGGGCCTAGCCCACTGACCTTTCGACCTTAAAACGTTCATATCTCCTTGTACCGACGTCACCTGGGAACCCACGACCTATGGATGGAAAGCTAATTCAATTATCTACAACTTCTATTTCAAGGTATTTCCGAAATTCCAAACTTACAATACAGTTTTTGCCCCCCAAAGTCAGGTCACCCGAAAACGTTTTCTTAAAAATATTCGTTTTGAGGGTTTCCACTTTGATTTGGTCCAAAGGTACTTCATGAGTTGTGTTTAACTTTACATATGTGATTCATATGACTTTTTAGATGTTCCAAAAAAAATCTCGGTATGTGGGCCCCACCCCAGCAGATGCTCCGAGGTTCAAAAATACGGGATATAACATCCTCCCCCCCCTTTAGAACATTCGTCCTCGAATGTTAAATTAATCTCATAGGGTTTGAAAATACTTTGGGGGAGTTCATGTTTACAGACATCACATATGACACACGATTGATATTGGAATAAATTAAAGCAGGGATTTAAGGTTACCTGTGGGTATAGAGAACAAATGAGGATATTTCTTCTTCATTTCCTCTT
This sequence comes from Lycium barbarum, assembly GCF_019175385.1. Classification (NCBI taxonomy): domain Eukaryota; kingdom Viridiplantae; phylum Streptophyta; class Magnoliopsida; order Solanales; family Solanaceae; genus Lycium; species Lycium barbarum. The sequence continues at coordinate 72,204,614 of NC_083338.1, forward strand.
CGGCCTCCCATGTCATTTCCTCCCTATTATCGTTCCGCCACAGTACCTTAACAGAGGCTACATCTTTATTCCGAAGCCTCCTTACCTGACGATCCAAAATAGATACGGGCTGCTCCTCGTACGATAGTTGCTCCGTCACCTGAATATCATCAGCAGGAAATATTCTAGAAGGGTCACCGACGCATTTACGAAGCATAGAGACATGAAATACCGGATGTACTGCTTCCAAATCAGATGGCAAATCTAGCTCATAGGCGACATTTCCAGTTTTTCGAACAATCTGATAAGGCCCAATATAACGCGGACTGAGCTTACCCTTTCTGCCGAACCGCATCACGCCTTTCATAGGCGATACCTTCAGGAATACCCAATCACCTACCTGAAACTCCAACGGTCGACGCCGTTTATCCGCGTATGACTTCTGTCGACTCTGGGCTGCCAACAGTCGCTCCCGAATAAGTTTTACCTTGTCCACGGCCTGCTGGACCATATCTGGGCCAATCAACTCTGACTCGCCAATATCAAACCAGCCAATCGGCGATCTGCATTTCCTGCCATATAGAGCCTCGTACGGAGCCATCTGGATGCTGGAATGGTAACTGTTATTATATGCAAACTCAATCAATGGCAAGTGATCATCCCAGCTGCCTCTGAAATCAATAACGCAGGCCCGCAACATATCCCCCAGCGTCTGTATAGTGCGCTCGGCCTGTCCGTCGCTCTGAGGATGAAAGGCTGTGCTCAGACTCACCTGAGTCCCTAGACCCTCCTGAAACGACCTCCAGAAACGCGCCGTAAACTGGGCGCCTCTGTCAGAAATAATAGATATAGGAACTCCGTGAAGCTTCACAATCTCTCGAATATAGAGCCTGGCATAATCCTCGGCGGAATAAGTAGTCCTGACGGGAAGAAAATGGGCTGATTTCGTCAGCCTATCAACAATGACCCAGATGGAATCATACTTCCATGGAGTGCGAGGCAAACCTGTAATGAAGTCCATATTAATAACCTCCCACTTCCAAGTCGGGATTTCCATCTCCTGCAACAGTCCACCCGGCTTCTGATGCTCAATCTTGACCTGCTGACAATTAGGGCACTGGGCGACGAACTCTGCAATATCCCGCTTCATGCCGTCCCACCAGTATAAGCATCGGAGATCATGGTACATCTTCGTAGACCCAGGATGGACCGAATAGCGAGCATAATGTGCCTCGCTCATAACCTGCTGCCGAAGGCCTGCAATATCAGGTACACACAACCTACCTCTGTATAACAAAGTACCGTCCGGTGAAAACTCGAACGGGGTCCTCTCCTTATCATAGGCTTTGTCCCTGTACTGAGCTAAGACAGGATCTTCGTATTGACGCCGCTTAATATCGTCCCTGAGGGATGACTCAGAAACCCCTCGAACAGAAATCCGTGTATCTCCAGAATCGGCCAGACGAACCCCGAGACTAGCCAACTGCTGAATATCACGGGCTATCTCTCTCCTGTCTGGCTGTAAATCGGCCAAACTGCCCATAGACTTCCGACTGAGCGCATCGGCAACAACATTAGCCTTACCCGGATGATACAGAATATCCACTTCATAATCTTTCAGAAGCTCCAGCCACCTCCGCTGTCGCAAATTAAGCTCTCTCTGCCTGAAAATATACTGGAGACTCTTATGATCAGTATAGATATCCACATGAACGCCATATAAATAGTGTCTCCATATCTTCAGAGCATGAATTACCGCTGCGAGCTCCAGATCGTGGGTAGGATAATTCTTCTCATGCTTCTTGAGCTGCCGGGAAGCATACGCTATAACTCTGCCATGCTACATCAATACACAGCCCAACCCCATGCCAGAAGCGTCACAAGAAATAACATACCCGTCCGGTCCTTCTCGAAGAGTCAGAACTGGGGCTGTAGTCAGCTTCTCCTTCAGCAACTGGAAGCTCCGTTCACAAGCGTCAGACCATAGGAACTTAGCTCCCTTCTGAGTCAGCCTTGTCAAAGGCACTGAAATCGAAGCAAACTTCTCCACAAATCTCCTGTAATAGCCTGTTAACCCCAGGAAACTGCGTACCTCTGTGGGCGTCGTAGGTCTGGGCCAATTCTTCACGACCTCAATCTTCTGTGTGTCCACCCGGACACCATCAGCTGCAATAACATGCCCCAAGAAAGCCACTGAAGACAGCCAGAATTCACACTTAGAAAATTTCGCATATAATTTCTGATGCCGGAGTACCCCTAATACCGATCTCAGATGATCCGCGTGCTCCGCCTCAGACCGAGAATAAACCAGGATATCATCAATGAATACAATTACAAACATATCCAAGAATGGCCTGAATACCCAGTTCATCAAATCCATGAATACTGCGGGGGCATTAGTAAGCCCAAAAGACATAACCCTGAACTCGTAATGCCCATATCGGGTCCGGAAAGCTGTCTTAGGGATATCGGCCTCTCGTACTCGCACCTGGTGGTAACCGGATCGAAGATCTATCTTCGAAAAACACTTAGCGCCCTGCAGCTGATCAAACAAATCATCAATCCTGGGGAGGGGGTATTTATTCTTTATAGTTACCTTATTCAGCTGCCGATAATCAATACACATACGCAGCGACCCGTCTTTCTTACTCACAAATAATATCGGGGCTCCCCAAGGAGAAGTACTGGGTCTGATGAAGCCCTTATCCAACAAATCTTTCAGCTGCTCCTTCAACTCCTTTAACTCTGCAGGCGCCATTCTATACGGAGGAATAGAGATAGGCTGAGTGTCTGGGAGTAAGTCAATAGAGAAGTCTATCTCCCGCTCTGGAGGAAGACCTGGAAGCTCGTCGGGAAAAACATCTGGAAACTCATTAATCACGGGGACTGACTGAAGTGTCGGCGTCTCGGCGTCCAAGTCTTGCACCCGAACCAGATGATAGATATAACCCTTTCTGATCATTTTCTTTGCCTTAAGGTATGAAATAAACTTGCCTTTCGGCGATGCTGTATTTCCAGCCCAATCTAAAACTGGCTCCCCGGGAAACTGGAAGCGAACTACCTTATTCTGGCAGTCAACATTAGCGTAATAGGAAGCTATCCAATCCATACCCATAATAACATCAAATTCAGTCATATCTAACTCTACCAGATCTGCCTTAGTGTCACGGTCACAAACGATCACAGAACAGTCTTTATAAACCTGTTTCGCTACAACAAAATCCCCTATCGGTGTGGCTACCTCAAATGGCTCTATAGGTTCAGATATAATACCAATTTTACCGGCAACAAGGGGTGAAATATATGATAAAGTCGAACCTGGATCAATTAGTGCATACACAGATCGAGAGAAGACCAATAAAGTACCTGTGACGACATTAGGAGATGCCTCCTGATCCTGGCGACTGGCCAAAGCATAAATGCGGTTCGAAGGACCGCTAATACCAGAAGCTCCACCACGGCCTCTGCCGCCACCCGCTGGTGCCGAAATACCCTGCCCCGTAGGGCGCATAGCCACTGACGAAGATGAAGACCCATCGGCTGATCCGGTAGGCTGCGCTGCACCACCCGAACTACCCTTATACGGGCAATCTCTCACAGAATGGCCTTGACGGCCACAAGAAAAGCATGCACCGGTGGCTCTGTAGCACTCTCCCATATGGTATCTGCCGCAAAAAGAACACTGAACCCTGGGTGGCCTCATCTGACCAGAACCCCTATCTGTCCGCGAACCTGAAGCCCTGGAGCTCTGGCCTGCTCCTGAATACCCTGGGCTATCGAATCTGCGACCTGCAGGCTGGGGAGGCGCGCTCTGCGCCGGCTGAGATGAAAATCTGCTAGGCTGCTGCGGCTGTTGGGACTGTCTGCCCCGAAAGTCTCCAGATGACCTGGCCCTCTTGGGCTGTCTCCGATCCTGGCCCCTGTCAGGCTGGTGTCCTCCTCTGCCCCGATCCTCCATGCCCTGGGCATGGGCCTGGATACGGGCAATGTCCATACCGGGCTGAGCAGCCAATACTAAGCAGCTATCAACAAAATACCGATCCAGCCCCATAATATAACTATGCATCCGGTCCGCCATAGTAGCCACCACAGTAGGTGCATATCGGGCCAAGGAATCAAACTCCAAACTATAGTCCCGAATACTGCGGCCCTTCTGCCTCAATAATAAGAACCTATCAGATCTGGCTCGTCGCAACTCTGGGGGCAGAAAGTGTCCAAGAAATGCCTGAGAAAAATCGCCCCAAACTGCTGGAGGAGCACCGTCCCCCCTGGATAGCCCCCATGACTCGTACCAGTTTGCCGCCACATCATATATCCGGTACGAAGCTAACGCGACTGACTCTGTCTCGGAAGCATTAATCAAATCTAGAGTGCGTCGCATCTTCCTAATAAACTCCTCAGGATCCTCCTCGGGCTTTGTCCCGAAGAACTCTGGAGGGTTACAAGTCAAAAACTCACGGGCTCTCGAACTATCACGCCTGACTGCCCGGTCACCTCCCAGTCCATGCCCTTGAACCTGCCCTGCCACAAGCCTAGTCAGCAACTGGACTGCCTCCCTCATAGACTGATCCTCAGTGCCTGGCCGTGGAGCTGGAGGCTCAAGTACTGAAACTGCGGGAGCTGGCGGTGGAGCCGCCCCCCGATCTGCAGCTACGGCCGCCCCAATCTCCTCCACGAGTGGCGGTGTAGACGAACCCTCTGTCTGGGGCAAAGTCTCCGGAGCAATATATACCTGGGCCCTGGTAGTCCTCTGGACCCGGCTAGTCTCTACTACGGCAACTGACTTGGCCTTTTGGGCCGCTGTCGCTTTTTTTGGAGGCATATCTTCAAATATAGCCACTCGTTAGGAAGGGGTCATCCTGATAACACAGCTCTATCGCACGATCTAAGACAGAAAGAAGGGTAGTATCCCAAATGCCCTGTAGCCTCCTCTTTATAGGTGTGGTGCACAACACACCGATAAACAAGACTCTACTAGACACGGTCTGTGGACATTCCGAGGACGAACCGCTCTGATACCACTTTTGTCACGACCCAACCCCGTGGGCCGCGACCAGTGCCCTAGCTGGGCACCTATACGTACCCGATACCCAAATTAGCATATTATCAGAATAATAATATAATAATAACATTAGTGGATGCTACAGAATTTAGCCGAAGCGCAGACTTGGCACACAGAAGCCGATAAGGCTATCATAAAACAAAACATCCCAAACATATGTACAGAACCCACACAGATGTATCCACAGACCTCTACAAAATATATCATAATCATAAGACGGGACAGGGCCCCGTCATACCCTGAACAAAGTACATATCCAGATGGCAGTGACAGACTGTACCAAAAGATGGGCTCTGTAGAAGAGAGCGCCCCAAATAGCAGAAATAGGATCCTAAACGTGTGGATCAGCGAACCTGTCGTCAGTACCTGCGCGGCATGAAAACGCAGCCCTCGAAGAAAGGGGGTCAGTACGAAATATGTACTGAATATGTAAAGCGGAATCACAGAAGTCAAATCATAATGGTTACAGAAAATGAGTACAGAATCCAGAGTGTCAAATGCATATTTCCAAAACAGACAGAATGCGTACAGAAACATATGTCATATCATATCATATCCGGTCCCTGACACGGGACTCGGCAGACAGAATGTGGCCACCCTCCCGACGCTGGTGCCACTATACAGAGGAATCAGAAAAAGGGGTGTGGCCCCGTATCATATAATGTCATATCAAAATGGCCATACAGATCAGATCAGAATAGGCGGACATGGCACATCATACTCCACAGACCCATGTACGCGTATACCTGCCCCCTCACATCGGGACGCGGCAAACAATGCAGAGAATTACGCTTGACAACATATCCTGGCCCGGGCTCAGTGTGGGAAACATTGGGACATCCACAAATGGAGTAGTGAGAGACTAATGCAATTTAAAAATATAATAAATGTTTTCAAAGACTCGATGAAGCGTATCAAAGACAAACAAATCCAATGGGGTCGGACGGAATCATAATAAATGTATTTCGGATATCATAATAAATTACAGAAGTATAACTTTCCCGAAGTCATTCCGAGTGTCAAAATAATTTATAATATTTAACAGAATATTTAAAATAATATTCGTTAAGCGATTAGTAGGGTAATTAAAACATTTCTTTCAAAAATCGCTTAAAAAGGAAGCTTTAACACATTAGGGGCAAAACCGTAAATAGCGGGCCCGCCCTGGGACAAACAAGGCGGCGGGCTCAAATTGTGCCCTCTAAGCATATAGTATCACCTAAAAAGGTTATACAAACATTCTATGACTTTCTGAACAATTTAGAGCAAAATTGCATAATTTCAGAAAAAAACGTATCAAAATGGTTCAATTCTACTGAAGGAAAAACTAAAATTTTGTCTTGCGGATTCCGAGGGCCAAGAGGTCCTTCGGGGCCCGGATCCGACCCTAACACACTAGGGGCATGCCAAGGGAAGAATTGGGGTTGCTTTACATACCTTTCGCGCTCCTTAAGCCTTTCCAAACTCACTTCCCGTTTCGTCGAAAAACTGCAATTGGTCAAGTTTACCAATTGTGAATTATTAATGCCATTATTTCAACTTTAAGCATATTTGGCTACCGAAATTTTGGCAGCACTTCCCCTATACATATGACACCCCGAGAATTCAACTCGGCTATAAATCATCAACAACAACCCAAACGACAACAACAATATCAACAATGAACATTAAAAACACAAATATCCTTCAACTAGTCATTTTTCTCACAAGTTGACATAATCTTCAATTCAACCCAACTTTCAACTAAGATCAATAATTTCATATTCAACAACCATCATGATCATGACCATATAGTTCTAGAAACATTTCATATCGTTTTCCTTAAGATATACACTCGATATACATGATATACAATCTTCCGCCAAAATCATAACTTATGCAAAACATCAAATCTTTGGCATACAACTTTATAACAAGTTTCCAACTTCCAAATTCATCAACCATAATCATAATTCACATCTTAACAACTTCATTTCCATAATATCACAAAATTATTCTAAAGTGACATAATCATCTACATTCCAACTTCAACCAAAATTCATTCAACTTTCATTCCCAATATAATTTCCATCATAACCACAACTAGAATGCAACATAAAATTCAACTCATATATGTATACAACATATATACACCCATGGCTACATATATATATACATACCCACTTTGCAAACTTCCTTATTTCCATAATTTCTACTCATTTCCACGTACCACAACATAAACAAACCTTCATAACATAAGAAAAAGGAATTGATTCTTACCTTTTTCTACAAACTTCTTCACTTGAACAAGTTGTCAACTTGAAGAAATAAGTGCTCCTTCTTCCAAAACAATTACGCCAAGTTGTAGAGGACACTTAATTTTGTAGGAATTCAACAAGAAAATAATTTTAGAGGCAAGATTTTGAGGGGTGATTTTTCTATGGCCAAACCCGAAATGCCCTCTTTTTGTTCTTGTTTTTCTCTTGTTTTTCCTCCTATTCTTTCTCTTGAAAGTTCTATGAAATTTGGATGATTAAGTGGTCTTTTATTCATTGACCACATGACTTAATTCCATGGGCTTGGATCCTTTTTATGGACCATGGCCGAATGGCTCCTCACTTGGGCCTGAATTTTTTTTTTCATTTTTTTGGGCCAACTCGGTTGGTCCCGAGTTGGGCCTAGCCCACTGACCTTTCGACCTTAAAACGTTCATAACTCCTTGTACCGACGTCACCTGGGAACCCACGACCTATGGATGGAAAGCTAATTCAATTATATACAACTTCTATTTCAAGGTATTTTCGAAATTCCAAACTTACAATACAGTTTTTGCCCCCCAAAGTCAGGTCACCCGAAAACGTTTTCTTAAAAATATTCGTTTGGAGGGTTTCCACTTTGATTTGGTCCAAAGGTACTTCATGAGTTGTGTTTAACTTTACATATGTGATTCATATGACTTTTCAGATGTTCCAAAAAAAATCTCGGTATGTGGGCCCCACCCCAGCAGATGCTCCGAAGTTCAAAAATACGGGATATAACATAATATATTTATGTTAAAATAATTTTTTAATTAACTAGTATTACTATAATTTATTCACTTTTGCTTTTGGTTCTACATCTTTCATGGAATATTTCATACACTAATCATTATTGACTGATATAATTTGATGACTAGCTCATCATTTATTCCTTTCAATTTGTGGATAGTTTTATTATTTCAATGTTAAATAAAAATGTATATGGTATTTAGTCATGTTTCCAAAAAACTCGAACATGAATTTATGGACTTTCAAATGATAAATGTAGACAATGATGAAATGTTTAAAAATAAATTTTGGCTAGTGAGTTTAAATTTAATATTTATTGAAATGGAAAAAAGATGTAGAATGAAATGAATTGTTTTGGGAGTGTTACCGATTTAAATGAGAAGGTGTTTTGGCAAAGGTGCCAAATAGCCAAAACTACACGTGCTAATGTAGGATTAAGGACATACCATTCGCTTGGACGATTTGATAGTATCCCTTGGTTATGATAATAAAATACAAGCTTATGAATGTCGACCCACATAATATTGTGGTGAGATGTCTTAGCCGATCGAACCGATCGAGGTTGTCTTCTTGTCATACAGATGGTGATTTAATGATTATATCAGTGACCAATAGAACTGTCACAAAAATGTTACATATGGTTGTATACGGTAAAAACCGGATGCGAGGTAAACCGGTGGAGCGAGGGGACCGACTGATCTGTGTTCTTCGTCATTGGAACGACCAAGCCCGGTGACCCGAGCATTCGTGACCGTTGGTCCGAATTGATCGTGGCCGCTGGTCCGTTTGATCATAGCCGTTGGTCCGAATTGATCGTGGCCGCTGGTCCGTTTGATCATAGCCGTTGGTCCGAATTGATCGTGGCCGCTGGTCCGTTTGATCATAGCCGTTGGTCCGAATTGATCGTGGTTGCTGGTCCGTTTGATCATAGCCGTTAGTCCATTTGATCGTGGCCGTTAGTCCGGGAAATCGTGGCCGTTAGTCCGTTTTGGTCATGGCCATTGATCCGGGAGATCCGTTACGCGGTTGCCACGCATCGATAGCGTCCTGCCATGGTCAACCACCAACCATGCGTGCGTCAGATCGTACGGCAAACCTAATCCCACCAAATCTGCTCAGAGCTGTCCTTTTTATTATTATTGTAATCATTTGTATGGGAAGAGGCCCATAGAGGTACCGCTATAAATAGAGCACATCCCCCTCCTTTGTAAGGGTTGGGCTCTTCTTACTTTCCAAGGACATTTATAATAAAAGAGCTCATATACACAATCTCTCTCCCTCAATATCTGATCCGGCCAAGGACATTTGTTTCCATTTATGTTGTGCTTCTTCCATTAAGTATTGAACATAGCTTCTAAATGTTCATGTCCATAGCAAATCGAGCAAATTATCGTTATTAGCCGTTTTATTACTAAATACTCACACGCTTATTTTCCACTATCAAACATATATCAAGATCCAAGCACATATCCTATACCCGCATACAAATTCAATTGATTTCCCAAATTCGGGGTAAACAGTTTGGCGCCCACCGTGGGGCTAGGATAATAGTGGTCTTTGATCTTGATCTCTATCTTTCCCATCAAAATGAGAAACATATGTTGTCCGACTCTGAAAAAACGGACCAAATGGCTAACAGTGGGCAATCTGGTCACATCAACAACAACGAGATCGTGGCCGAAAATGAAGGCAGCGGGCCACGAGGATTGCCAAACACCACTGACCCTTTAAATACTAACAATTCAATTACTTTGTCCGGGACACAAGTACGGAAAGAACCGGATACCCCAAATGATAATATTGACTTGCGGTTAATTTTTGAAATGTTGCAGGAACAGAGAGCGGCGATTGCCGAACAGGGAATCGCAATATCCCAGCTGCAGAACGGAGGAGATAAAACGACCCCGGAAAAGGCGAAGAGTGTTGCTGAACCCAGAAGAGATGAGGCACGGATGGTTGAAAGCAATGGCTCCGGAGCTGTTCCATCCACCGAGGTTCTGAGAATGCTCGAAACGTTGGCGAAGCGGGTGGACTCGACCGAAAAAAGGGTGGAGACATACAACTCTCGGGTGGATCAAATCCCGGGGGCTCCGCCTATCTTGAAAGGGCCGGATTCAAAGAGGTACATCCAAAGGCCTTTTCCTCCGAGTGCAGCTCCGAAATTGATCCCGAAGAGGTTCAAAATGCCGGATATCCAAAAATATGACGGCACAACGGACCCTTACGAACACGTGACCTCATACGCTTGTGCTATAAAAGGCAATGATATGGAAGATGATGAAATCGAATCCGTGTTGCTGAAAAAGTTCGGGGAAACTCTGTCAAAAGGAGCATTGACTTGGTACGATCATATGCCCGAGCATTCAATCACTTCTTTCGAAATGCTCGCCGATGCCTTCATAAAAGCACACGCCGGAGCCAAAAAGGTGCAGGCTCGAAAGGCGAATATTTTCCGTGTATCCCAAAGAGCCGAGGAGCTATTGCATGAATTTGTCAACCGGTTCCAAAGGGAACGAATGGAGCTCCCCCCCCCCCCCCCGGTTCCGGAGGAATGGGCCGCACAAGCTTTCACAAAGGGGCTCAATGTTCAGAGCTCGACGGCTTCGTTCAAATTAAAGGAAAGCTTGCTGGAATACGAGGTTGTGACCTGGGCGGATGTCCATAATCGATACGAGTCAAAAATTCGAATAGAGGATGACCAACTCGAGCTTCCCCGGGGCCCGTAAAAATGAACAAAAGCTCGGAGAGATCACGAAAGAGTTACGAACCGGAGGCCGGACCATCGAGGGAAAGGTATCGGCCATAGTCTCGAAAACCAAGCTTCAGGTCGGAAAGATCAAGGGATGGCCTGAGTCATTTCTCCGGGTGGGGGTGATAAACGGGCTGAGTCCCCGGTTCAGTTATACCACCGAGGAGGCCACGGCTGTGAAACTCGATCTCACGGATGAACTTCGCGAAAACGCGTTGGTCCGTATTGCAACCCAGAAGCAGAGAATGGAAAGGTACTACAATCGGAGAGCCAATTTTTGACATTTCTAAGTTGGGGACTTGGTGCTTCGAAAAGATACCTTGAGCACCAAGAATCCCAACGGAGGAAAACTGGGTCCGAACTGGGAAAGACCGTACAAGATAACCGAGGTAACGGGCAAAGGATCGTACCAGCTGGAATCCGTGGACGGGCGGCGATTGTGCAACAACCGGAACGTGGCTCATTTGAAGGGATATTACTGCTAAGGTATGGACACCTCATGTTTAACCTTTTTCTTTTTGCAGGAAGTCAAGTACCGGATAAAGTTAGGATCTAGGTCTGAAAACGCGTGTTGCACTCTTTTCATTAGTACGGTTTTGTCCCAAAATGGGTTTTTCGACAAGGTTTTTAATGAGGCAACAAGTACAACGTGTTACTTAACAAAAATAAGGACAAACGGCCGGGAACACGGGGTCACGGCCTACGAGTGGGGACTTGATAGCGCTCGCCTGATCTTGCAGCTCGGATAAACATTAGGGGACTTATACCCACATCGAGGTTTACCCCGGTTAGTGGAAAACGGAGGAGCTTAACAAATCAAGACCGGACCTTCTGCATTAGGTTTCGGTGTAAGGACCAAACGATCAAAATGAATCGTGTCCCCCCAATATTTGCTACGGCAAAATCAAGACCGGACCTTCTGCATTAGGTTTCGGTGTAAGGACCAAACGATCATAATGAATCGTGTCCCATTTAGCATTTGCTACGGCAAAACTAAGGCCCGGTCACCGGCCATAGCCTTCGATGTAAGGACCAAACGATCTTAATGAATCGTGTCCCCCCAATATTTGCTACGGCAAAATCAAGACCGGACCTTCTGCATTAGGTTTCGGTGTAAGGACCAAACGATCATAATGAATCGTGTCCCATTTAGCATTTGCTACGGCAAAACTAAGGCCCGGTCACCGGCCATAGCCTTCGATGTAAGGACCAAACGATCAAAATGAATCGTGTCCCATTTAGCATTTGCTACGGCAAAACTAAGGCCCGGTCACCGGCCATAGCCTTCGATGTTAGGACCAAACGATCGTAACGAATCGTGTCCCATTTAGCATTTGCTACGGAAAAACTAAGGCCCGGTCACCGGCCAGAAGGAATTAAAATTCTCATATATACAAACATTTTGCAAACGCAAAGTTATCAAAAGTTGGTATAACAAAATCTAGGGTGTCTTTCTATTAAAAGGACTTCGCCCCGATGGTAACCGCCGTATTCCGGCACTGCCCCACTCACATACTCTATATCGAGGATTGTGCCTGAAATTCGACAAAGGCGACAAGGTCACAATGACCCAAGCCAAAGCTCGGCATATTCCCCCAAAACGGGGACTGCTACATCAAAAACTTTGCCAAGGTTGAAAAAATACCGACCCTAAAGAAAATGCCTATCGTAATTCGGATACATCTGAACTTATGAAACATCAAATAAGTCCCACGGGCACGGTGAATTAACGACTATGAGTCGACCTGTCCTAAAACAGACCAACGATCATGACAAAAATAATTGCAAACATTCAAAACGAAGAAATAAGAAGGTAACGACGAGCTGACAGGGCCACCGGTTTCGGAAGTTATCCACTCCCCGTTACTCCGATAGATCGGAGATCCGGGAAGTGTGGGGCTATCTGTATACGGTAAAAACCGGATGCGAGGCAAACCGGTGGAGCGAGGGGACCGACTGATCTGCCTTCTTCGTCATTGGAACGACCAAGCCCGGTGACCCGAGCATTCGTGACCGTTGGTCCGAATTGATCGTGGCGGCTGGTCCATTTGATCATAGCCGTTGGTCCGAATTGATCGTGGCCGCTGGTCCGTTTGATCATAGCCGTTGGTACGAATTGATCGTGGCCGCTGGTCCGTTTGATCATAGCCGTTAGTCCGTTTGATCGTGGTCGTTAGTCCGGGAAATCGTGGCCGTTAGTCCGGGAAATCGTGGCCGTTAGTCCGTTTTGGTCATGGCCGTTGATCCGGGAGTTCCGTTACGCGGTTGCCACGCATCGATAGCGTCCTGCCATGGTCAACCACCAACCATGCGTGCGTCAGATCGTACGGCAAACCTAATCCCACCAAATCTGCTCAGAGCTGTCCTTTTTATTATTATTGTAATCATTTGTATGGGAAGAGGCCCATAGAGGTACCGCTATAAATAGAGCACATCCCCCTCCTTTGTAAGGGTTGGGCTCTTCTTACTTTCCAAGGACATTTATAATAAAAGAGCTCATATACACAATCTCTCTCCCTCAATATCTGATCCGGCCAAGGCCATTTGTTTCCATTTATGTTGTGCTTCTTCCATTAAGTATTGAACATAGCTTCTAAATGTTCATGTCCATAGCAAATCGAGCAAATTATCGTTATTAGCCGTTTTATTACTAAATACTTACACACTTATTTTCCACTATCAAACATATATCAAGATCCAAGCACATATCCTATACCCGCATACAAATTCAATTGATTTCCCAAATTCGGGATAAACAATGGTTAAAGGTCATTATCTTTAATGTTTTATGAGATTATGTAATATTGTTTTTGAATTGCATATTACTTCTTTATATAATTATTGAAACTGTTTTGTCCCATTTTATGTGAGATTGTCGACGATGCATACGAGTACTTGTTGTGTACTCACGTTTAGAGGTTCCACAGACAAAGTAAATCATGTTATGTTTTTTGTCACCTATTGAAGTTTCTTATGACTTGTAAGAATAACTATTTTGTACATGTGGTTTTACAAGTTATGAAAAAAGTGTTTTTATGAAAAGCTTTCGTTTTTCAGATGCATCAAACATGTTTTTATTAGATTCTACAAAAGCTGGTTCTATAGATCAAAGTTAAGGCACCGAATGGTGTTCGTCCCACCAAGATATGGGGTGTGATACTATGGGGCCATTAGGATTGCAAATAAAAACTATTAAAATAGACTTAAAACTCGAGTTTAAATCAGTGTAGAAAATTGTTTATCATTCTCAATTCAACATAAAACATCCGAATTTATATTATAACTATATATATCTATATCTATAATATATATAATATTCTAAAAGTGCAAAGCCCCGGTGACAATTGGTTTACAAAAATACCCTTCAAATGTCGATCGACTAAATTACCCCTCATCAAAAAAATCTACATGTTTACAAAAACAGCCCCCCCCCCCCCCCCCCCCCCATTTCTTGCCTGCATTATTATACATATGAATAACTATTAAAGGGGTTGCACATTTAATGATATCATACCAATTAACATTTATGTGGTGAGTCTTTTTGTTTCTATGAATTATGCCTCTTGCAGTACTCCTTGCATATGTATATATAAAGTACAATGTACAAGAAATGTCGTACTCTAAAAACTTGTGACAATTTTGTATTCCCATCCAAATTCATATGCTTTGATAAATATCATGCATTGGGAATTAGATTAACATTTCTCTTATTCTTTCACTGTCTACTCAAACTAATTTTGTTCACTTGTATTTGTTTTGGTAGATTAGTTACTGCCAACGGAAACAAGTAATGAATTTGAAAGAAAGAGAATAAGATAAAGAAAATACAATGGAAATTCATGCGTATATTCCTTCATAGAAATTTATTGATTAGATTGGTTACTAACCAAAACCTTTTGTGTTTTCTCAATCCAACTCTTAAGGAAGTATAATACTATAGGTAGGTTTTTACTTACATAATTTATTATTGGGTGTAATTTAATTTGTTTGATATATCCCTCTCTTGATTAGTACTTATGCATGGTATGATGACTGAGGCGGTAGAGTTAGCATCATATAGGTTGAGAGATATAGTTGTGTATTTTACGACTTGTGGGAGCAATCCAGAGGGCCAAATGGACCTCTAGCAGAATGGTAGGATTTCACAAAGGTCTTTCTAGATCACTACTTGCCTTTGGAGATTTGACAATCCAGAGTTGAGAGCTTTTTGGCTCTTAGGTAGGGGTACATGAGCATGAGAGAGTATAGTCTCAGGTATGATTCATTAGCCAGGTATGCCACGATGATAGTGGCCTCGATGAGAGATAGAGTTCCTCGATTCATGCGTGGCTTGGAGCCACATTTGGTGGGGGATTGTATAATAACATCCTTGAATCTGGAGATAGATATCTCTAGAATTCCGGCTCTTGCCCAGATACAAGAAGAGCGCGAGCAAGCATCAGGATGATCAAGATAGGGATAGTGGGAAAAATAACAGGGCGGTAGTGAGCCGCAATCCTCTCGACGACCGGCCATATGGTCATAGGGGCCAGTGTATGACCAGAGTTCTTAGACAGGTCCAAGTTAGAGCTCACAAGCATTAGAGTCGTAGCCTCAGGGGGACATAGGTTAGATGGGGCCACTTCGGCCTTATTGTAGCTAGTGTGGAATGCACATTTAGGAGTGTGCCATCAGGGCTCAAAATTTTGTTATTGGTGCGGAGTTCCTAGTCACAAGATGCGGGATTGCCTACATAGGCAGAGGAGCAGAGGTAATGGAGTTCGGCCATGGCATCTTCATCATCAAGAGCACCTCTTTGTGACAATTGGAGTAGAGCGAGGATAAGAGTATCGAGCGAGGGTGGCGGTTAGGATCTTCTGGATGCTTTGGTGGATCAACAGGGATTAGAGCCAACACGTGACGAGGATATAGGCATGTCACCTATTTTTTGCTAGGATATTGTATGATAGTATATTTAAGGGTGCTTGTTTTATACAGTTTCATGATTAAGATATCGTCTTGATAAGTTAAGTTTTGAAGCACCATAACCATAGGTCATCGTTTAATTTGAGTTGTAGATTAATGCCTAGGTAGAATCATATCGATAGTTTTATGTCATTGCCATGTAATGGGTTTTACTTGAGGAAATCAAAAAGAAATAGTTACTTTATGCTTCCATGAGAGTACAACTAAGTAGGTGATAATAAAAAATGTATAAGGTGCGTACATTCTTAGTTATGAGTTAACTAATTGGTTGAACTGACTAGAAGTAACCCGTCCTCATATAGGCTTCTACAAGTTATACATTATTGGTATTTCATTAGTATTCTTACCATGTAACGTGATAAGCACAAGGTAAGTTATTGTTACATCTTGGAAAATTCCCCGTTAGTGTACAGTGAATAGGCTAGAGAAGAGTACGAGGTGTACGATGATTTGGATAAGTAAGAAATAGCATTTGACGATCTTAATCGAGATTCAAAGACATTTGACCAAAAGGAAGAAGTTTGGTAAAGGAAGCAAAGGATATGTTGCGTGTCGGGTAAAAATTACGAGCCACGAGTTAATGATGGCATAATGATGTCTTGGAGATGAGTGATAACATCCCTTAGATTGGTATTGAGGTGCTAAACAAGTGTCAAGAAGGTTCCACAAGGATCGGAGATCAAACAAGTCGACGGGAACGAAAACGGAACCACTGGGCATTATAAAGCCCAACATACAGACCGTATAAATTATACTAGCCGTATGTTAGGCCGTATAAATGGTCAAGAGGGACAGCACATTCTGGACCAAACATACGGTCCAACATACGGTCAGTGAAAAATATACGGACCGTATGTTGGTCCGTATAAGTTGGCCGGGATAGCTTTTAATTTGATATAAGGGACCCTTTCTCATTTCATTTTATTTCATTCCCACTCTCTACACTTCAAGAACCCTCTAGAATATTCTCCATCAATCATCCACAAGAATTCAAGGGACGACCAAGATCAACAACACCAAATCCATGAAAACAAGTGTATGAAACCTAGTGAAAGTCATCCAAGCCAAGAAATCCCAAGAGAAGTGAAATAGGGTTTTGGTGCTAGAAGATGTTATATCCCGTATTTTACACATTCGGATATTTCAAGGTGGTCGTGGTAGGTTAAGGGCAAGACTATGTTCCAACATTATTTTAATATACAAGTTGTTTATTAGTATGGAAATATTGAGAAAGGTTAAGGGTAAAAAGGAAAATTCACAAAATGGCTCATGGTAATATTGCAGAAGGCTAAGGGCAAAATGGAAATTTCACAAGAAGTCTTGAAAATTCTTGAAGAAGCCAAGTTGGCCGTGTGGCATATAAGTATATGACCACATTTTATTTAATGAGGCTAATTATAAATATATATATATATATGGACCAAGCTTGTTACATAAGCCAAGTGGTCATATTTGCTATTTTAAGAAAGTTCAAGAAAAATGGAGAAGGGGACATGTGTCCACCTTGTATTGGTAGAAGCTATATATATATATATATATATATATATATATATATATATATATATATATATATATATATATATATATATATATATATATATATATATATACATATAATTGATGACAAAATAAGGGGAAACTCATCATTTTTACTCTACAACCTTGGAGAGAGAAAAAAAAGAAGAAGAAAGGAAATATAGTAGGTTCGGCCATGGCTCAAAACAATTGAGGCCATGGAAATTGATCAAGAAAAATTATTTATTCTAGCTTTTCTATTAAATGGAAGACCCTTATTAACATGGAGTAGTTGTTGGAACAAGCAAAGCATTCATTTGGGCAATTCATAAGCCTAGACGAATGAAGGAGTTAAGTGGAGAAGGTATGTATTCAATCTTCTTTCACATGTGTTAGGGGTGATTTGTGCATGTTATAGTATGTAGAAATGGATGAAATTCATGAAATATGTATGTGTATGGTTGAGGCCGTGTGAGTGGTTGCTTGTGTAGAAGTGATGAATTAATTTTATTTAGTAGTTTTATTGTTGTGTTGTGGATTCCATGATGTAAAATGAAGGTTTGGTGGCTTGAAATGAATTTGAAATTGTTTGTGCATTATTGAAGAAGTTACTGTGACATTAGTGTGGTTTCTTATATTTGTAAGAATAAATTTGTTAATGTATGGGTTGTTGACATAATTCATGAATTTGGAAGTGAGACATGTGTTGGAAGATGGTAAGTTGGGTTGTTGTGGTTGAATTTGAAAGAAGGAAATAGGTTGTTATTGTTCTTGTTGAATTTGGAAGGCTTCGGGTGAAGTAGTATGTTAATTGAATCGTTTTGAATGTTATGTGAATTGAATTGAATATAAATGAAATGTCGTTGAATTGTATGACAAAGGTTGTTAATGTTAGAATGCGTCTTGAATTGATTGTTGATGTTGTTGGCACGATTGTTGGTATTATTGTTGATAGTTTGGCCGAGTTAAATTCTCGGATTGTTGATTGATGATTTGGGCCGAGTTAGATTCTCGGGGATGGTATATTTACAGGGGAGATGCTGCCGAAATTTCGGCAGATCATAAGTGAATTTATTTGAAGGATTAAGACAAGTATATAATGATGAGTCTAATGATTGTGTCATTCTTCTTGAATGTAGACTAGCGATAGCGAGCTTGGACAATTAAGTGTAGCTAATAGGACGTGGAGCAGGTATGTTAAGGCTCGTCCCCTTTCTTTCAAAGGCATGATTCCGATGTTATGATTTCATAATTGTTTCCATATCTTCCTTGTTTTCAACAGTTATATGTTTATGATTTCAAGGCATGATTCTCTTCCCGATAACTCATAAATGTTTTTCCAAAGTGTCCGTATTCTACCAAAACAGAGGTTTATGATTTTGCAAGATCTTATGACAATAACGTTGGATATGTTTTACGATGACATTGATGATGTCGAGGATGAGAATATCTCTATGATGACTATGATAAGAATGATTTATGTTTAAAGGTACTTGATATGGTTATTGCTTTGATTTTTCCAAAAATAGCTTCTGAAACGTTCGTAAAAGGTTCTGTACTTCAAACGCTCATAATTTTCTTATACTAAGTCGGATTGACCTGAAACTTGTTTCTGAGCCTTCATGTGTCGATTTATGTACGTACCCATCGAGTCTTGAAAATTTGTTCTATGTGCATATGTATATGAAGCGACGCCTTATGAGATTTATGATCTTATTCCATGTTCTCTTAACGCTGTGATTCGTTGCTAGTCTCATCTTATAATAATTGTTCCTTCAAGGTGAGACAAAGTCGGGATGATTATTCCATAATATAATCGGAGGTTACCGACCTTATGTCACACCGATAGATACATGACTTTCTTTGGGCTCTCATGCATGCTGCTTATATGATATGTGTATATGATATATGTATATGCATATGGGGAATGTGGGGAAAAAGGGACATATGTTGCGCTATAGACGCATTGCCACCTGGTCAGTTGGTGTAACTTATCATCCCGGACGCGGGACATGTGTGGGGGAGCCGACGTTGTTCGCCACTATGATATGTTCTATTTTCTGTATATATGAACAAGAAATGTTTTTCAAAGAAAGCTAAGCATGCATGGCATCTGCCCTAAGAGGCACTCAGATGTACAGGTTACTCTTTTACCTCATGATATGCTCTATATTTCCATTCTGTTATTATTCATATTTATATCCCTTACTATGTTACTATTCATGCCTTACATACTCAGTACATTGCTCGTACTGACCCCCTTTCTTCGGGGGTTGCGTTTCATGCCAGACAGGTACACCCAGATGAGTAGAAGATGTTCCAGCGGAGTTGGCAAGCTCCATTTGCCCTGGAGTGTTGCCGGGTCAGAGTGCTATGCTATGATGTCTTGTTCGAAGTTAGAGACTTTGCAGACAGAGTCGTGGGCTTAGAATGTCAGTTTGTAAGCGGCTCCATCAGCCGATGTATCCTATAGTATCATGTTACAGATCCAGTATGATTATAGACTATACTTGATTTGAGTACGATGAAACAAAAGTTTCTGAAGACTTTACTATGTATTTCATTCTTATATGATTTAAAGGTCCAAAGAGATTATGTATGTAATAAGAGTCAACGGGTTCGCTCGGCTCCGAATATGGGGTCGGGTGCCCATCACACCCTAGTAAGGTTAGGGTGTGACAGAAGAGTCTTTCCATTCAAGGCTTGTTCATCCATCATCTAAGGTAAGTTTCATGACCATGCCATATTGTTTAAGGTATTCGAAGGCTAAGATACTTGAATTGTAGAAAGATATAGAAAATCGGTCATAAATATGTGAATAGTGTCATTGTTGAATAGTGGTTGGGATGCATCATGAATGTTAGTATGATATGATTGTGAATATCTTATAAATGACATTTAGACCATGAAATAAGTATTATAAATGAGAGAACGCGATAATGAGCTATAACCATAATTGTGGTGAAATTGAAGGGAAATGGTGAATTGTGGTAAATGTAGATACATGATGATGGTTGTTGCGATGTTGTGAATGTTGATATGAACGTTTGGGAATTGATATAGAACATGGGAAAAGTAGTATAAACAAAAGAAATGCTGCCCAATTTTCCCTAGAAATAGTAACGCGTTCTTATAGTCGATTAACTAATGTTAATGCGAATCCTCTTGAAGGTAGAAATGTGGATATCGAAAGAGAACAAGCAAGTCTATGTCCATGAATAGTCTAATGGCATGAATCCTATATCATGACTCTTTTTTCCTCCTTATGAGTTCCTACATTCCGCAAAGCTAAAAAGTCTATGTCCATGAATAGATATATAAGATAAGAGATATGTTATGAGTCCTATAATGATGATGATGAGTTAAAGTATAGAGATTATAAAATGTAGGATATGATGATCTTATGACGTTAATGATGCAAATTATTTCTTACACTCACCTTATATGTTAATTCCTTCAAGGTGAGGCAGAATGTCGACGAATGCTCCATAATGAAATCGGGGGATCACGACCTTATGTCACCCCGATAAAGAATAGTTATTCTTGAGCCTTATGCATGTACTATGATGAGCATATTATGATGAGCATGTTATGATGATGATATAACACCGCGCCTACATGGCCGGGCAGTCACCGCTAAGGCGGGCAGCATATATGTCATGACCCGACTAGGGCCGCGACGGGTACCCGGGGCTAACCACCGAGCACCGCTCGTTCTATTACTCATCTTACTCATTTAATGCTCTTTTATCAATTTTATACTCAAATCGTGAGAGAGTCATATTTACTTTGAAAAACATAAATACTTTTATATACTTCAGCCTTTCTGCTATCAAAATAATACATATACAAAGTAGCAACCTTGTGAGACCATCTAACCCACACTGCGTATCTACGAGCCTCTACTGGAGTGCTAGACATAAGGACGGGACAAGACCCCATCATGCCCAAAATACATATACATGAATATATACACAAAAGAATAATCATAAGCACCTCCAGAACAATGGAGTGCTCTCAAATCAGCTGACAACAAATACGAATCTAGGTCAAGCTCTCCCCCCTATCTACCTGTGGGCATGAACACAGCGTTGAAAGAAACGGACGTCAATACGAACATTGTACTGAGTATGAGAGGCATAAAAAATAATGAAGCATCAATGAAATGAGGAGACATCAAATGAGGAACAATCTGTAACTGACTGTGAATCATAAAATAAATAAATCATGCTGTCTTACTCATGCTCGTCATCATATGATATATGCATAAACGTATAAGTATAAGCTTCCCATCCATGTAGGTACGGTGTGATAATCATTAGCCTGCATCTAGGCCTCCCGCGTCCGGGGTATAAGCTGCCCACTATATTGGTGTGTATATCTGCCCGACCATATAGGTACGGTGTAATATTATCATCATGCTCATCATAATATACTCATCATAGTATGCTCATCATAATACATGTATGAGGACTCAAGGACAACCATACTTTATCGGGGTGACGTAGGGTCGTGATCCCCCGATTTCATTATGGAGCATTCACAAGCATTCTGCCTCACCTTGAATGAAGTAATATATAAGGTGAGTATGTACAGTGCACAACATCATCGACTTTATGGTACTCTGCCTCACCTTGAAGTGACAATACATAAGGTGAGTGTATACAATACATGACATGCTCAACTTAATGGTACTCTGCCTCACCTCGAAGGGAATAGTGTATGAGGTGAGTGTTTACAACATTCGACATCATTAGCGCTAGAGGAACGTCATAACATGAACTCTAGAGTCTTTAGACTCAAGCTTATCATCATTGGACTCATAACATATCTCTGCTTTCATATAGTTAATAATCATAATCATAAACTCTTGACTTTCCGGGATATATCAAGAATTCATGGAGAGAAAAGAGAATCATACCATCGGATTCATGCCATATAAAGAAAGGACTAGCCTCAGATACCTTTTACGTTTAACTAAGCTATCGTTCACTTGTTCTTCTTCAATGTCACGTTTCTACCTTCAAGAGAGAATTCACATTAACGTTAGTTAACCGACTATAAGAATGCGCTACTATTTCTAGGGAAAATTGGGCAGCATTTCCTTTGTTTATACTACTTTTTCCATGTTCTATTTCAACTCTCAAACGTTCACAACAACACTCACAATATTGCAATCAACAATCATCATTTATATACATTGACCACAATTCACCATTTCTCTTCAATTTCTCCACATTTATGGTTACAAATCATTATCGCGTTTTCTCATATATAATACTTATTTCATGGTCTAAACGTCATTTATAACGTATTCATAATCACAACATATCAACATTCATGATTCAATCCAACCCCTATTCAACCATGACACTATTCACTCATTTATGACCCATTTTCTATGTCTTTCTACAATTAAAGTATCTTAGCCTTCCAATACCTTAAACAACATGGTATAGTCATGAAACTTACCTTATGTGATGGATGAACAAGTCTTGAGTGGAGTTACTCCTCTAGCACCAAAACCCTACTTCATTTCCCTTGGGTTTTCTTGAGGTAGATGAACTTTGGCTAGGTTTCATACACTTGTTTTCATGGATTTGGTGTTGTTGATCATGGATTTCCTTTGATTTTCTTGTGGATGAAGTTTAGGGAATATTCTAGAGGCTTCTTGACTTGTGGAGTGAAAATATAATGAAAAATGAAATGAGAAAGGTCCCTTATATTAAATCACAAAGCTGGCCCGACCAACTTATATGGACCAACATACGGTCCGTATATTTTTCACTGACCGTATGTTGGACCGTATGTTTGGTCCAGTGAGCTATACTATGCTGGGCTGAATCCACGGTTGGACATACGGTCCGTGGATTTTATACGGCCAGTATGTCTAGCCGTATAATGTCCAGCTTTCCGGGACTTGTTCTCGTCGACTCGTTTGATCTCCGATCCTTATGGAACCTTCTTAACACTTGTTTAACACTTCAATACCAATCTAAGGGACATCGTTACTCATCTATAATACATCATTATGCCCTCATTAACTCGTCATCCATAATTCCTACCCGATACATAACATATCCTTACTCTCTTCGTCAAACTTCTTCCTTTACGTCTAATGTCTTCGAATCCCGATTAAGATCATCAAATGCTCTCTCTTACTTGTGAAATCACCGTATACATCTTATTCTTCGCTATCCTATTCACTATACGCTAACGGGGAATTTTCCAAGGTGTAACATTCTTCCCCCCTTTTAGAACATTCGTCCTCGAATGTTAAACACTCGGATTTTTATGAAAATTTCGCCAGAGTTTCCCCTGTAATGTGGCACTACCAACCTGTCACAACAACCCATAATATCACTGCCTCACAGGGCCACAACATAATGGCAACATATCTATGGCTACACACGACCAAAAGCACAAAAAGTAAGCGTACATACCTTATATCGTTGGCGTTTCATCTTAGATCTCTCCTGGGGTTGGAATAAGTGTGGACACTTGGACTTCATACTCTCTTCTGCTTCCCAAGTCATTTCTTCTCGGTTGTGGTTTCGCCATAAGACTTTGACTGAGGCTACTTCCTTATTTCGAAGTCTTCGCACTTGCCTGTCTAGGATGGCAATAAGTATCTCTTCGTATGTTAGCTTTTTTGTCATTTGGACATCATCATTCGGAACAATCCTCATGGGGTCTCCAACACACTTGCGGAGCATCGAAACATGGAAAACTAGATAGATTGTTTCAAGCTCCGAAGGCAAGTCCAATTCATAGGCTACATGACCCACCTTGTAGATAATTCTATAGGGTCCAATGTATCTAGGACTTAGCTTCCCCTTCTTGCCAAATCTCTTCACCCCTTTCATTGGCGACACTTTCAAAAATACCCAATCATCAATTTGAAATTCCAAGTCTTGCCGGCTATTGTCCGCATAAGACTTTTGGCCACTTTAGGCTGTCAACAATCGATCTCGGATCACTTTGACTTTCTCTACCGCTTGTGGAATCAGTTCAGGACCTATCAATTGTGCTTCTCCTGTTTCAAACTGTTACACCTCGGAAATTTCTCCGTGAACATACAATGAATAGACCAACGAAGAGTATGAGTGTACGATGTTTTACTAAGAAGGGGATGACTACTTATGAGTTTTGAAAATACGAAAGTTGCAGATTTGCACTTCGGCCCAGTTGGCCGTAAAATAGAATACGGCCCGTAAAGTGGTTTACGGACCGTAAACTGCTATCGTCTTTCAACATTCCAAAACTTCAACTTTCTGCCAAATGTCTCAATGGTTAAATACGACTCAGAATACGGACCGTAAATCGAAATACGGCCCGTAAACTGTGACCGTAAACCACCATGACTCCAACAAACCTTTCTGGTACTGTTATGCTTAAATACGGTCGTGAAAGACGGACTGTAAACCAGAATACGGCCCGTAAACTGAGTTTACGGCCACTGTGCACTTCGACCACTGTTCATAAAAATCAGATTTTTAATTAAGTATAAGGGACCCTTTTTCATTCCATTCATTTAATTTTCACTCCACACTTCAAGAAACATCTAGAATACTCTCTAATATTCATCCATAAGGGAAGCAAAGGAAAATCAAGATCAACAACACTAAATCCATGAAATCAAGGGTGTGAAACTCATCAAAGTTCATCTACACCAAGAAATTGCAAAGGAAGTGAAGTAGGGTTTTTGGCATAGAAGAGTATTGCTACTCAATGCTCATTCCTACCACATCTAAGGTAAGTTTCATGACTTTCTCATGATTATTGAAGTATTTATACGTTGAAACACTTGGATTATAGAAGAGTATAGTAAATGGGTCATAAAATGTGAATAGTGCCATAGTTGAATGATAGTTGGATTGAATTATGAATGTTGATGAGTTGGGAGTATAAATATGTTATAAATGACGTGTATACCATAAAATAGGTGTGATGTATGGGAAAATGTGATGATGAGCTAAAACCCATAAATGTGGAGAAATTGGAGAAAAATGGTGGAATATGGTAAATGTAGATAAATGACGATTGTTGATACGATATTGTGAGTGTTGTTGTGAATGTTTGGTAGTTGAAATGAAACATGGGAAAAGTAGTAGAAACAAAGGAAATGCTGCCCAATTTTCCCTAGAAATAGTAGTGCGTTCTTCTCGTCGATTGACTAACGATGGTACGAATTCTCTCTTGAAGGTAGAGGCGTGACATCAAAGGGAATCAAGCAAACGATAGCATAGTTAAACGACAAAGGTATGTGAGGCTTATCTTTTCTTTCAAAAGGCATGAATCCTTCAAGTCTTATATAATCCTTCTATAAAACGAAGCCTATGAGCCCTTCAATATATTGAATTACATACGAATATGATGGTGATGATAATGAGCTACAGCATAGCGCTTTAATAAATTGTTGCATGATGTTCCTTTAAGGCTAATGATGTTATCTTTGTTAACACTCGCCTTATGCTATATTTCCTTCAAGGCGAGGCACGATACTCATAAACGTTCATAATATAATCGGGGGTTCACGACCTTACGTCACCCCGACATAGTGTGGTTGCCTTTAAAGCTTAATGTGTGCTCTTAATGCTAATATATGATATGTCTATAGGATGATTAACAATGCTAGTTGTAATACGATGATGATATGTATAAGATACCAAGAAATGATAAGATGATGCTATGTTATGAGATGTGTAATAGTGATGTGTTATGATTAATTTTGTGATGATAAGATTCCACCGTGCCTATTTGGCCGGGCATGTCACCGCGAATGCGGGCTGCATATGATTCCACCGCGCCTATATGGCCGGGCATGTCACCGCTAATGCGGGCTGCTATGTTTACACCGAGCCTAGAGGTCTGGGCATGATCACCACTAGTGGGCGGCATGTGAGGGTTACCCGGACGCGGGTAATGATGCGAAGTACGATGTGACGATGTACATGATGAAGTATGTGATGATGTATGTGATGATGAATGTGATGATATATGGGATATGACAAAACATATACTATGATGATGTAAAATATGATATATGTAAAAGTATGTTGCTTATAAAATTCAAGCAGGTTATACCTTTTGTTATGACTCATGTTGCTTCTATGACATTGTTCATTTCATTCCAGCCTTACATACTTAGTACAATGTTCGTACTGACGTCCGTTTTCTTTGGACGCCGTGTTCATGCCCACAGGTAGGCAGGGAGGAGATCTTGCTCCGGACTCTTAGAAGCTGTTAGCTGACTGAAAGCACTACCTTGTTCTGGAGGTGGTCATGATGAATATTTTGTGTACAGTTGTATGTGTAATCCAATAGAGGCTCGTAGATATTCAATGTGGGTTATGTGGTTTCACGACGTGGATATTGTGTAAATATATCGATATATGTTATTGTATAAAAGCCTTATGTTTTGTAATGAAAAGAAATTTCCTTGTAAAATGAGCATGAAACCGATAAATGATTGTTGAATGAGTCTAAGAAGTAATAGTACGAGCGGTGCTCGGTGGTTAGCCCCGGGTACCCGTCGCGGCCCCTAGCTGGGTCGTGACACAAACCATCCGATTGGAGACCTGCATTTCCTTCCATATAAAGCTTCATACGGAGCCATTTGGATATTGGAATAGTAGCTATTGTTGTATGCAAATTCAATAAGGGGTAAGTGATCATCCAAACTGTCATCGAAATCCAGCACACACGCTCGTAGCATATCTTCCAAGGTCTGACTAGTGCGCTCGGCTTGTCCATCGGTTTGCGGATGGAATGCCGTGCTAAGCTTCACCTGAGTACCTAGACCTTCTTGAAAGGACTTCCAAAACTTGGCTGTAAACTGTGCTCCTCTATCTGTAATAATGGATAATGGAATACCATGAAGTCGCACAATTTCCTTGAGATACAACCTCGCATAATCTTCTGCTGAGTATGTGGTCCTAACCAGAAGAAAATGGGCTGCTTTCGTCAATCTATCCACGATCACCCATATAGAATCATACTTGCTGCGGGAATGAGGTAACCCCACAATAAAATCCATGTTGATTACTTCCCATTTCCAAGTAGGGATCTCCATTGCTTGCAATAAGCCTCTTGGCTTTTGATGTTCAATCTTTACTTGTTGGCAATTTGGACACTGTGCTACAAATTACGCTATATCTCTCTTCATGCCATCCCACCAATATATTAACTTGAGATCATGGTACATTGTGGTGGCGCCTGGGTGAATAGAATACCGAGAACAATGTGCTTCTTCTAGAATTCGTCGGCGCAATTCCGCCACATTCGGCACACATAGCCTGCTTTGGTATCTAAGAATTCCATCCATAGAAACTTCAACTAGAGACTTCTTTTTTCCATGAGATGCGTCTCTGTAATGACACAATTGAGGATCTTCATACTGCCACTCTTTCACTTCTACGTTCAGAGATGAAATTGTGAGATCACTAATGCAAATCCCTGCATTACCCGAATCAATTACACGCACTCCAAGATTATCTAATTGGTGGAGCTCATGAACCACCTCTTTCTTTTCCGGAGGGACTTCACATAAACTGCCTATTGATCGGCGACTAAGCGCATCGGCTACCACATTTGCTTTTCCGGGGTGGTATAAAATATTCACATCATAATCTTTCAACAATTCTAACCACCGCCTTTGTCGCAAATTTAACTCGTTCTGTTTGAAAATGTACTGAAGGCTTTTATGATCGGCATAGATGTCAATATGTACACCATACAAGTAATGTATCCACATTTTCAAAGCATGAATAGCCGCGGCCAATTCGAGATCATGAGTTGGATAGTTCTTTTCATGTTTCCGCAGCTGTCTCGAAGCATATACAATAACTCTACCGTGCTGCATTAATACACATCCTAACCCAACGCCAGAAGCATCACAATACACGACATAACCATCTGACCCTTTTGGAAGTGTTAAGACTGGAGCTGACGTTAATCTGTCCTTCAACTCTTAGAAGCTGCGCTCACAAGCATCGTTCCATTGAAATTTAGCCGACTTCTGGGTTAGCTTCGTCAATGGGGCTGAAATAGACGAGAAGCCCTTTACGAATCTTCTATAATAACCTGCCAATCCCAGAAAACTACGAACTTCTGTAGGCGTCGTAGGCCTTGGCCAAGTCTTCACAGCTTCAATTTTCTGAGTGTCGACTCGAATGCCATCATCTGAAATAACATGGCCCATAAATGTTACAGAATTTAGCCAAAACTCGCACTTTGAAAATTTTGCATATAATTCTCGGGCTCGAAGAATTTCAAGAACGATTCGCAAATGATCTGCATGTTCTGATTCTGTGCGAGAATATACCAGAATATCACCAATGAACACTATCACAAATAGATCCAAAAGTGGCCTGATACATTATTCATCAAACTCTTAAACACGGCCGGAGCATTAGTCAACCAAAACGACATTACTCGAAACTCATAGTGGCTATATCTCGTTCTGAATTTGTTTTGGGAATATCCACTTCTCTAACTCTCACTTGATGATAACCCAACCTCAAGTCTATTTTACAAAACCACTTGGCACCCTGTAGTTGATCAAACAAATCATCAATCCTTGGGAGAGGATATTTATTCTTTATTGTCACCTTGTTCAACTGCCTATAATCGATGCACATTCGTAGGGAACCATCCTTCTTTCTCACGAAAAAGACTGGTCCTCCCAACGGTGAAGAACTCAGTATAATAAACCCTTTTTCAAGCTGATCATTCAACTGTGCCTTCAGTTCTTTCAATTATGCCGGGGCCATTCGGTAAGGAGGAATAGAAATAGGCTTGGTGTCCGGCAACACATCAATGGCGAAGTCAATTTCTCTTTCTGGAGGAAGACCTGGAAGTTCATCTGGGAATACATCTGGAAATTCATTCACTACCGGAACTGACTGGAAAGTTGGCGACTTTGCCTCGGTGTAATGTACTCGGACTAGATGATAAATATAGCCTTTAGCTATCATCTTTCTTGTCTTAAGGTAGGAAATAAACCTGCCTTTCGATGATGCTGTATTACCCTTCTATTCAAGCATGGGCTCTACCATAAATTGGAATCGAACCACTTTCAATCGGCAATCGACATTAGCATAACATGATGCCAACCAATCCATACCCATAATTACATCGAAATCTAACATTTCCAGCTCAATCAAATCAGCTTTTGTCTGGCGATCACATATCATAATTATATAATTTTTATACACTTGTCTAGCTATCACGGGATCACCAACCGGAGTGGATACCTCAAAAGGTTTAATTGGCTCAGGTTTCACCCCAATACAACCAGCAACATACGGAGTAATATAAGAGAAAGTAGAGCCCGGATCTATTAATGCATATACATCACGGGAGAATATAGACAATGTACTTGTAACTACATCCGGGGAGGGCTCAAGATCTGGCCGTCCGGGTAAAGCATATACACGGGGCTGAGTGGCACCTGAAGTAGATGCTGCCCCTCTATCT
Source organism: Lycium barbarum (assembly GCF_019175385.1). Classification (NCBI taxonomy): domain Eukaryota; kingdom Viridiplantae; phylum Streptophyta; class Magnoliopsida; order Solanales; family Solanaceae; genus Lycium; species Lycium barbarum. The sequence goes on from NC_083338.1 coordinate 72,234,390, forward strand.
CTACCTCGACCTGCTAACATCTGAGGAGTCTGCCTTACTGGGCGCACTGACGATGAACCAGCTGCTGAACCTGTGGGCTGAGTCACCACTCTACCTCTCATCGATAGGAAATCTCTCAGCATGTGCCCAATCTGTCCACAGGCATAGCAAGCATCCGAACCCTGACGACATCGTCCGGAATGTAATCTACCGCACTGGCTGCACTGCGGTACCGAGGGTCTCCCCTGACTATAATCTCCCCCAAACTGAGAATCTGGAACCCCCAAACTCTGACCCTGTCCTGAACGAAAGGAGAGATCAAATCTCCTACCTGCGAATCGAGGAGGCGCACTAGTCACCGACTGGCCTAAGTACCTAGAATATGTCTGCCTTGATCCCCCTCTATAATCACTACCTGCTCCCATAGATCTGGCCCTCTTGTTTTGCCTTCTTTCGATATCGCGGTCACCTCTTTGTGGTTATTGTCTCCCCTCTAAATTCTGAGCATGGGCCTGTATTCGGGAAATATCCATCCCGTCTTGCAATGAAGCCGTTAAACAATCTTTAAACAAATATGGTCCCAAACCACTCACAAATCTATGTACCCGATCTCCCATGTCGGCCACCATAGTCGGGGCATATCTAGCCAATGAATTAAATTACAGGCTATATTCCCAGGAACTCATGCTTCCTTGCTTTAGATTCAAGAACCTATCCGCTCTAGCTCGGCGGACCTCGGGTGGCAAATAGTGATGAATGAAAGCACCTACGAACTCTTGCCAAACCGGAGGAGGCGCATTCTCTCCTCTTGATAATACCCAGTTATTATACCATAAAACTTCCACATCTCGGAGCCTATAAGATACCAACTCCACGAATTTAGTTTCGGAGGCATGGAAAATCCTCAACGTCATCATCATCTCATCAATGAAGCCTTGCGGGTCTTCATCCGGCTTTGACCCGAAAAACTCCAGAGGATTTAGACTCATAAAGTCACGGGCTCTGGTACTTGCTGCCCGATCACTTGAACTCGGATTTTGCCGCTGTACCTGTGCGGTGACCAATTGTGTCAATAAATGAATGGCCTCGGTCACTTGTTGACCCGAAGCACCTGGGGGAGGAATTGGAGATGGAGCTCCTCCTTGTTCTTCCACATTAGGCGGGGTGGAGGAAGAATTAGATAGTGCCTCGTTATGTGACTCGCCCTCTTCTACATTCATCGGAGGCTCTCTTTCCACCCGCCTTTTTGTCGTAGTCTTGCCCTTCTGGGCGGCTGTAGCTTTTTCCTTTGGCGGAATTCTAAAATCACAACACACTATTAAGGAGGATAAAATCTTATACACGGCTCTATCACATGATCTCTTAAGAAGAAAGATGGTCATTTTTCCTAAATGCCCTGTAGCCCCTTGTTTATTAGAGTGGCGCGCAACACACCATAAACAAGACTCTACTAGACACGGCTCGTAGACACTTCCTAGGACTAAACTGCTCTGATACCACTTTTGTCACGACTCGACTAGGGCCGCGACGGGTACCCGGGGCTAACCACCGAGCACCGCTCGTTCTATTACTCATCTTACTCATTTAATGATCTTTTATCAATTTTATACTCAAATAGTGAGAGAGTCATATTTACTTTGAAAAACATAAATACTTTTACATACATCAGCCTTTCGGCCATCAAAATAATACATATACAAAGTAGAAATCTTCTAAGACCATCTAACCCACACTGCGTATCTACGAGCCTTTACTGGAGTACTAGATATAAGGACGGGACAAGACCCCGTCATGCCCAAGATATATATACATGAATATATACACAAAAGAATAATCATAAGCACCTTCGGAACAATGGAGTGCTCTCAAATCAGCTGACAGCTACTACGTATCTGGGTCAAGCTCTCCCCCCTGTCTACCTGTGGGCATGAACACAACGTCCAAAGAAACGGACGTCAGAACGAACATTATACTGAGTATGAGAGGCATAAACAATAATGAAGCATCAATGAAATGAGGAGGCATCAAATGAGGAACAATCTGTAACTGACTATGAATCATAAAATAAATAAATCATTCTGTCTTACTCATGCTCGTCATCATATCATATATGCATAAATGTATAAGTATAAGCTGCCCGTCCATGTAGGTACGGTGTGATAATCATTAGCCGGCGTCCAGGCCTCCCGCGTCCGGGGTATAAGCTGCCCACTATAGTGGTGTGTATATCTGCCCGACCATATAGGTACGGTGTAATATCATCATCATGCTCATCATAATATACTCATCATAGTATGCTCATCATAATACATGCATGAGGACTCAAGGACAACCATACTTTATCGGGGTGACGTAGGGTCGTGATCCCCCGATTTCATTATGGAGCATTCACAAGCATTCTGCCTCACCTTGAAGGAAGTAGTATATAAGGTGAGTATGTATAGTGCACAACATCATCAACTTTATGGTACTATGCCTCACCTTGAAGGGACAATACATAAGGTGAGTGTATACAATACATGACATGCTCAACTTAATGGTATTCTGCATCACCTCGAAGGGAATAGTGTATGAGGTGAGTGTTTACAACATTCGACATCATTAGCGTTATAGGAAAGTCATAACATGAACTCTAGAGTCTTTAGACTCAAGCTTATCATCATTGGACTCATAACATATCTCTTCTTTCATATAGTTAATCATAATCATAGACTCTTGACTTTCCGGGATATGTAAAGAATTCATGGAGAGAAAGGAGAATCATACCATCGGATTCATGCCATAGAAAGAAAGGACTAGCCTCACATACCTTTTACGTTTAACTAAGCTATCATTCACTTGTTCTTCTTCAATGTCATGTTTCTACCTTCAAGAGAGAATTCGCATTAACGTTAGTTAATCGACTCTAAGAATGCGCTACTATTTCTAGGGAAAATTTGGCAGCATTTCCTTTGTTTATACTACTTTTCCCATGTTCGATTTCAACTCTCAAACGTTCACAACAACACTAACAATATTGCAATCAACAATCATCATTTATATACATTGACCACAATTCACCATTTCTCTTCAATTTCTCCACATTTATGGTTACAACTCATTATCGCGTTTTCTCATATATAATACTTATTTCGTGGTCTAAACGTCATTTATAACGTATTCATAATCACAACATATCAACATTCATGATTCAATCCAACCCCTATTCAACCATGACACTATTGTCACGACCCAACCCCGTAGGCCATGACTAGTGCCCGAGTTGGACACTCATATTATCTGTTAATTATAATCATTTATAATCAGCATGTCATGATCTCATTTGTATAAAAAGATAGGGTGTTATTTTAAAGCTGTTAAAGTTTTGTATGTCGTAGGCACCTATCTCCTGAGGAGTTACAATTTTTAAACAGCAACATACATATATTCCTACGCAAGCCGACAAGGCTGCCACGATATGCAACATACCAAACATACATATATATGCAAGCCGACAAGGCTGCCATTACGAATGGGTACGCCCCAAACATAAGTCATAGTCATAAAACGCATCAACAACCACAAACAGACCCACACAAATATCCACAGACCTCTAAGAGTAATGACCGTATCATATGGCGGGACAGGGCCCCGCCGTGTCCAAATGAACACTTATACATACAACAAAGGAAGTTATACCACAAGCTAGGCTCCAAAGCAAAGGAGCAGTCCAAAATAGCTGAATAGGTACCCTAGGCTGGTGGATCTCCAAAACGAGCGTCTGTACCTGCGGGCATGAACGCAGCCCCCCGAAGAAAGGGGGTCAGTACGGAATGTGTACTGAGCATGTAAAGCATGAAATGTAATAATAGACTCATACTGAGACAAGGTGTATAGGATTCAATGCAACAAACAAAATTTCATAAAACTTGCCTTTGAACATTTTTCATTTGTATCATTCTCATATCAATCTCAATATAGAGTTGTGTAATCAATGCTGCATACTCATTCTGTATATAACATATATAACGTGTCCCGGCCCTTTAATGAGGGACTCGGTAATTATAATCATAGCATCATAAACATAAACATATACGTGTCCCGACCCTTTAGTATGGGACTCGGTAATAGGAATATATACCCTCCTGGCCACCATCTCCATATCATCATATCATCATATCATCATCATATATATATAACGTGTCCCGGCCCTCTAGTGAGGGACTCGTTGAATAATATAATAAACATGCGCACAAAAACGTGTCCTGGCCCGGGACTCAGTGAAGGATATAGTGATAAGCACGAGCAGAATAATAAGCAACCACATATAAGCCATTCATCTTTTGAGACTCAATAGATAAGCAACTAACCAGCTCTAAAGTATTGGGATAATAATCATATTCAATTCTTTTTAACTCTCATTACAAGCCATAGCAAGGAACGTTTCAGCTTTCATGTACATGTATCAATTTCCATGATGTAGTTTTTGGAAGTCAAGTATGCTTCTATTCATGCCATTCTTTTAAGAGTAGGAACTTCTATACATCATTCATTAGTCAATCATATGGTAGGCTCGTGACAATAGCATTAAGGAAATATAGAATCATAAGTCATGCATGGAACTAGAGAATAGAATTTACCCCAAGGTTCATATCATTTCATACTTACGTCTAGGACATGCCAAAAGAAAGAAGGAATAGGCTTTACATACCTTTAGCGTTTAGTCGTATTATAACTTGTACTTGCTGCCCAAAAACACTTATCCTATATCAAGATATCAAGAGCTACAATTAGTCTACGAGGGAATTCAATACGTATTTTGACGCTCACAATCCCTTTCTAACATTTAAACAACGTTTCGTTCGCATTCAAACCAACTAGCGCTACAAGCTAACATTGCTAATTGTTCTTACATATATTAATCCAAACTTGTTTAAACATGACTTAGGGAACTTGGGCAGTCCATACATCATTCAAAACTGTCTCATACACACGGCTAAACAACACACATAACACTTCCATTCTCACTTAGCAATTTTCCAGTTTTAACTTACAACAACAACAACACGTTTAATGACATTACTTTCATGATTCTTGGAACTGTTTTAACCTCGTTTTCATTCCGACAACAGCCCACCATCATTTCAGTTTTAACTTGAATCAATGCACTTTACTTTCACTAAACGTTTGCAACAAGAATCAACATTCAACACACACAAATTCACTTCTAACATCAAAACTGTCCACGGTTTTGGACTGCCTATACACTTCAACATAATTCATTTCTTTAACACCTCAATTCACATATTCAACATGCATACAATACACCACAATGTCCATAACAACAACAACCAAAATGTGACACAAAACAGTCCATAAATTCCTCCAAACCAGCCCCTACACGGCTCCAACACAACTACAACTTCATGATTTGCATTCATTTATTTCATTCTACAACACATTCAATCCATTCCCAATACATGCACAAGGAGATTAAGCATTATTTCACATGAGTCAATGGCACACGGCCCACTTCAACTTCAACAACAACAATCCAATACCAACATGCAAAGTTATACACATCCAATTCATCATCTATACATGTTCATAATGCCTCCAAACTCATTATAAAACGTAAAAGTAGTGATCAATTCTTACCTTAACAAGTTGGTTCCTTAACCTTGCTAGTCACCTGAATATCCACAACACTTTATACACAATTTACACTTGGAACTTCAACACAAATCTGTCCACTGCTCAGCCATGCAATCTGGCCGTGGGTTTCAAGAGCATGCATGGCATGTTTATGGTTTCTTCTTCACTTGAAACATAATGGTGAATGTGTAGAACACTTTAGGGGTTTAATGGTGAGAAAGAAATGGAAGAGCTGGCCGTTTTTGGTGGTGGAACAGCCATGGAAACCGTGGCTCTCTCTCTCTCTCTACCCTCCAAGTTTCTATGTTTGTGAAATGGAGCCTCTCTCTCCTATTCCACTTTGTGTAGTTGGGAAATGAGTTGTGGCTCAACTTTAGTCAACAAGGAGACCATATTTCTGCTCACGATAGTGTTACACGTTCCCCCAACTAAGCATGGGCAAGAAATCAGACTTTGTCATGTGTTTGTGGGGCCCACACGGCCACTAGTGAAATATTTGTGAACATTTAAGTCTTAATCCCCACTCAGCCCAACGTGTATCGTCCATATCTCCTTATCCCGATATCATTTTGACGAGCGGTTTGTTGCGTTGCAAACTAGACTCGATGAACTTCATTTTAGGCTTTTGAAACACCTTAAAAATCCTCATATACTGGGAGATACGCCTCCTACAATATAGGCTAAAACCGGGTCCGAGATTTTACTGAAGTTGTTCCGATTCATTTCGTTTAACTTCTAATCCTCTTCCAACCTCATGTAACCTCTTATACATACATATACACACTCATATATATTCATAACAATCCATATACGCGTCTCGAAGGGTCCGGAGAATCACAATAACCTTAAACATAACTGGAGAACTCACAAAGCTTCGACGAAACTCCAATCGCAAAAGTATATTCCTATCTTTTGTCCATCCTCTATATCATTACTAAAAATCTCAAATACTTTAAAAGGTCACTCACATTACCTCATATACATACTCATAACGCGATTTCAAATCCTTTAGGTTACCATGTCACCTCGGGATACTTAAGGCAGCCATATATATAACGATATTCTTACTAACTCGATTAGCTTCCTTTGAACCTTCTTAACTTATTCTTTCTTGTTTTAATTCAAGTAGCACGGATTATTATGGAGTGTAACAACTATTCACTCATTTATGACCCATTTTCTATGTCTTTCTACAATTCAAGTATCTTAGCCTTCCAATACCTTAAACAACATGGTATAGTCATGAAACTTACCTTACGCGATGGATGAACAAGTCTTGAGTGGAGTTACTCCTCTAGCACCAAAACCCTACTTCACTTCCCTTGGGTTTTCTTGAGGTAGATAAACTTTGGCTAGGTTGCATACACTTGTTTTCATGTATTTGGTGTTGTTGATCATGGATTTGCTTTGATTTTCTTATGGATGAAGGTTAGGGAATATTCTAGAGGCTTCTTGACTTGTGGAGTGAAAATAGAATGAAAAATAAAATGAGAAAGGTCCCTTATATTAAATCACAAAGCTGGCCCGACCAACTTATACGGACCAACATACGATCCGTATATTTTTCACTAACCGTATGTTGGACCGTATGATTGGTCCAGTGAGCTATACTATGCTGGGATGAATCCACGGTTGGACATACGGTCCGTGGATTTTATACGGCCAGTATGTCTGGGACTTGTTCTCGTCGACTCGTTTGATCTCCGATCCTTAGTGAACCTTCTTAACACTTGTTTAACACTTCAATACCAATATAAGGGATGTCGTTACTCGTCTCTAAGACACCATTATTCCCTCATTAACTCGTCGTCCATAAATCCTACCCGATACATAACATATCATTTACTTTCTTCGTCAAACTTCTTCCTTTACGTCTAATGTCTTCGAATCCCGATTAAGATCATCAAATGCTATCTCTTACTTATCAAATCACCGTATACATCGTATTCTTCGCTAGCCTATTGACTATATGCTATCGGGGAATTTTCCAAGGTGTAACAGTATCCACCATGGCTAGATGGCATGGGCAGACACCACTAGTGGGCGGCATGAGATGCTACCCCGGACGCGGGAGGCCTGGACACAGGCTAATGTTATGATTATCACACCGATCCGATATGGATGGGTAGTTTATACATTATCACACCGTACCTATATGGACGGGCAGCTTATACATTTATGCATACATGACATGATGATGAGTATGAGTAAGCCAGCATGCACTATTTCCTTTATACTTGAGAGTCAGATACAGATGTTCCATGTTGATATTTCTTCTATATCATTGTCTTATTTCATTTTTTATGCCTCTCATACTCAGTACAATGTTTGTACTGACGTCCGTTTTCTTTGGACGCTGTGTTCATGCCCACAGGTAGACAGGGAGGTGAGCTCGATACAGATTCGTAGGAGCTGTCAGCTGATTGAAAGAACTCCTTTGTTCCGAAGGTGCTTGATTATTATTTTGTGTATTCTCATGTATATGTATTTTTGGGCATGACGGGGTCTTGTCCCGTCCTTATGTCTAGCACTCCAGTAGAGGCTCGTAGTTACGCAGTGTGGGTTATGTGGTCTCATGAGGTTGCCATTATGTATATATATATATATATATATATTATTTTGATAGCCTAAAGGCATATGTATATAAAAGTATTATGTTTTGAAATGAAAGATGATTTTTCTTATAATTTGAGTATGAAATTGATAAAGGAACGTTGAATGAGTATAATGAGTAATAGAACGAGCGGTGCTCGGTGGTTAGCCCCGGGTACCCGTCGCGGCCCCTAGCTGGGTCGTGACAAAAGTGGTATCAGAGCAGTTCAATCCTAGCAAGTGTCTACGAGCCGTGTCTAGTAGAGTCTTGTTTATGGTGTGTTGCGCGCCACGCTAATAAACAAGTGGCTACAGGGAATTTAGGAAAAATGACCATCCTTCTTCTTATGAGATCGTGCGATAGAGCCGCCAAAGGGAAAAGCTATAGCTGCCCAGAAGGGCAAGACTACGACAAAACGACGGGTAGAAAGAGAGCCGCCGATGAATATAGAAGAGGGCAAGTCACAAAATGAGGCCCCATCAAATACTTCCGCCACCCCGCCTAATGTGGAAGAACAAGGGGGAGCATCAGCTCCAATTCCTCCACCGGGTGCTTCGGGTCAACAAGTGACCGAGGCCATTAATTTATTGACACAATTGGTTTCCGCACAGGCACAGCGGCAAAATGTGAGTTCAGGTGATCGGGCAGCTAGTACCAGAGCCTATGAATTTATGAGTTTAAATCCTCCGGAGTTTTTTGGGTCGAAGCCAGATGAAGACCCGCAATGTTTCATAGATGAGATGTTTAGGACATTGAAAATTATTCATGCCTCCGAGACTGAATCTGTGGAGTTGGCCTCTTATAGACTCCGAGATGTGGCGGTATTGTGGTATAATAATTGGATAGCATCGAGACAAGAGAATGCGCCTCCACCCGTATGGCAAGAATTTGTAGATGCTTTTATCCCTCACTATTTGCCACCTGAGGTCCGCTGAGCTAGAGCGGATAGATTTCTAAATTTAAAGCAAGAAAACATGAGTGCCCGGGAGTATAGCATGCAATTTAATTATTTGGCTAGATATGCTCCAACCATGGTGGCTGACATGGGAGATCAGGTACATAAATTTGTGAGTGGCTTGGGGCCACATTTGTTCAAAGATTGTTTGACGGTTTCCTTACAAGACGGTTTCCTTACAAGACGGGATGGATATTTCCCGAATACAAGCCCATGCCTAGAATTTAGAGGGGCGACAACAACCACAAAGAAGTGATCGTGATATTGATGGAAGGCAAAGTAAGAGGGCCAGATCTATGGGAGCAGGCAGTGATTATAGAGGGGGATCAAAGCAGACATATTCGAGGTACTCAGGCCAATCAGTGACTAGTGCACCTCCTCGATTCGCAGGTAGGAGATTTGATCGTTCCTTCCGTTCAGGACAGGGCCAGAGTTTGAGGGTCTCAGATACCCAGTTCAGGGAAGATTATAGTAAGAGGAGACCCCCAGTACCGCGATGCAGCCCGTGCGGTAGATTACATTCCGAACAGTGTCGCCAGGGTTCGGATGCTTGCTATGCTTGTGGCCAGGTTGGGCACATGATGAGAGATTGCCCGTCGATGAGTGGTAGAGTTGGGGTTCAGCCTACAGGATCAGTGGCTGGTTCATCGTCAGTATGCCCAGTAGGGCAGACTCCTTAGATATCAGCAGGTCGAGGTAGAGGCAGTGGGGTAGCATCTACTTCAGGTGCCACTCATCCCCGTGTATATGCTTTAGCCGGACGACAGGATCTCGAGTCCTCCCCAGATATGGTTACATGCACATTGTCTATATTCTCCCGTGATGTGTATGCATTGATTGATTCGGGCTCTACTCTCTCTTATATTACTCCATATGTTGCTGGTTGTATTGGGGTGAAACCTGAGCCAATCAAACCTTTTGAGGTATCTACTCTGGTTTGTGATCCTGTGGTAGCTAGACAACTGTATAAAAATTGTGTAATTGTGATATGTGATCACCAGACGAAAGCTGATTTGATTGAGCTGGAAATGTTAGATTTCGATGTAATTATGGGTATGGATTGGTTGGCATCATGTTATGCTAATGTCGATTGCCGAATGAAAGTGGTTTGATTCCTATTTCCGGGAGATCCCGTGCTTGAATGGAAGGGTAATGCAGCATCTCCAAAAGGTAGGTTTATTTCCTACCTTAAGACAAGAAAGATGATAGCCAAGGGCTATATTTATCATCTAGTTTGGGTTCATGACACCGAAGCAAAGTCGCCAACTTTCCAATCAGTCCCGGTAGTGAATGAATTTCCAGATGTATTTCCAGATGAGCTTCCAGGTCTTCCTCTAGAAAGAGAGATTGACTTCGCCATTGATGTGTTGCCAGACACCAAGCCTATTTCTATTCCTCCTTATCGAATGGATCCAACTGCATTGAAAAAGCTAAAGGCGCAGTTTAAAGATTTGCTTGAAAAAGGGGTTTATTAGACCCAGTTCATCACCGTGGGGAGCACCAGTCTTGTTCGTGAAAAAAAAAAACGGTTTTCTATGAATGTGTATCGATTATAGGCAATTGAACAAGGTGACAATAAAGAACAAATTTCCTCTCCCAAGGATTGATGATTTGTTTGATCAACTACAGGGTGCCAAGTGGTTTCCAAAAATAGACTTGAGGTCGGGTTATCATCAAGTGAGAGTTAGAGAAGAAGGTATTCCCGAAACAGCTTTCAAAACAAGATATGGTCACTATGAATTTCGGGTGATGTCGTTCGGGTTGACTAATGCTCCGGCAGTGTTCATGAATTTAATGAACAATGTATTCAGGCCTCTCTTGGATCTATTTGTGATAGTATTTATTGATGATATTCTGGTGTATTCTCGCACAAAATCAGAACACGCAGATCATTTGCGTATTGTCCTTGGAATCCTTCGAGCCCGAGAATTGTATAAAAATTTTTCAAAGTGCGAGTTTTGGCTAAATTCGGTAACATTTCTGGGCCATGTTATTTCAGACGATGGCATTCGAGTCGACACTCATAAAATTGAAGCTGCGAAGACTTGGCCAAGGCCTACGACGCCTACAGAAGTTCGTAGTTTTCTGGGATTGGGAGGTTATTATAGAAGATTCGTAGAGGGATTTTCATCTATTTCAGCCCCATTGATGAAGCTAACCCAGAAGTCAGCTAAATTTCAATGGAATGATTCTTGTGAACGCAGCTTCCAAGAGTTGAAAGACAGATTGACCTCAGCTCCGGTCTTAACACTTCCAGAAGGGTTAGATGGCTATGTTGTGTATTGTGACGCTTCTGGTGTTGGATTAGGATGTGTTTTAATGCAGCACGGTAGAGTTATTGCATATGCTTCGAGACAGCTACGGAAACATAAAAAGAACTATCCAACTCATGATCTCGAATTGGCTGCAGTTATTTATGCATTGAAAATGTGGACACATTACTTGTATGGAGTGCATGTTGATATGTATATAGATCATAAGAGTCTTCAGTATATTTTCAAACAGAAGGAGCTAAATATGCGGCAGAGGCGGTGGTCAAAATTATTGAACGATTATGATGTTAGCGTTTTATACCACCCCGGAAAGGCAAATGTAGTAGCCGATGCGCTTAGCCGCCGATCAATGGGTAGTTTATGCGAAGTTCCACCGAAAAAGAAAGAGATGGTTCATGGGCTCCACCAATTGGCTAACCTTGGAGTGCGTGTAATTGATTCGGGTAATGCCCAGTATTAATGATCCCACAGTTTCATCCTTGAATATGGAAGTGAAAGAATGGCAATATGAAGATCCTCGGTTCGGCCATTACAGAGACATATCTCATGGAAAAGAGGACTCCCCATTTGAAGTTTCCACGAATGAAATTCTTAGATACCGAGGCAGGCTATGTGTTCCAAATGTCACAGAATTGCGCCGTCGAATTCTAGAAGAAGCCCATTATTCTCGGTATTCTATTCACCCAGGTGCAACCAAAATGTATCATGATCTTAAGATGATATATTGGTGGATGGCATGAAGAAAGACATAGCAGAATTTGTAGCACAGTGTCCAAATTTCCAACAAGTAAAGATCGAACATCAGAAGCCAGGAGGATTATTGCAAGAAATGGAAATTCCTACTTGCAAATGGGAAGTGATCAAGATGGATTTTATTGTGGGGTTACCTCGTTCTCGAAGCAGGTATGATTCCATATGGGTGATTGTGGACAGACTCACAAAAGCAGCTCATTTTCTTCTAATTAGAACTACATATTCAGCAGAATATTTTGCGAGGTTGTCTCTTAAAGAAATTGTGCGACTCCATGGTATTCCACTGTCCATTATCACAGATAGAAGAGCACAGTTTACAGCCAAGTTCTGGAAGTCCTTTCAGGAAAGTCTAGGTACTCAGGTGAAGCTTAGTACAGCATTCCATCCGCAAACTGATGGGCAAGCTGAGCGTACTATCAGACCTTGGAAAATATGCTACGAGCATGTGTACTGGATTTCGGTGGTAGTTGGAATGATCACCTACCCCTTATTGAGTTTGCATACAACAATAGCTATCATTCCAGTATCCAAATGGCTCCGGATGAAGCCTTATATGGAAGGAAATACAGATCTTCAATTGGATGGTTTGAAACAGGGGAAGCACAGTTAATAGGCCCTGAATTGATTCAGCAAGCGCTAAAAAAGGTCAAGATGATCCGAGATCGATTGTTGATAGCCCAAAGTCGCCAGAAGTCTTATGCGGACAATCGCCGACGAGACTTGGAATTTTAGGTTCTTGAAAGTATCGCTAATGAAAGGGGTGATGAGATTTCGCAAGAAAGGGAAGCTAAGTCCTAGATACATTGGACCCTATAAAATTATCCGCAAGGTGGGTCATTTAGCCTATGAATTGGACTTTCCTTCGGAGCTTGAATCAGTCCATCCAGTCTTCCATGTTTCGATGCTCCGCAAATGTGTTGGAGATCCCATGAGGATTGTTCCGATTGATGTTGTGCAAGTGACAGAAAAGCTAACATATGAAGAAGTACCTATTGCCATCTCAGATAGACAAGTACGACGGCTTCGAAATAAGGAAGTAGCCTCAGTCAAAGTCTTATGACGAAACGACAATCGGGAAGAAATGACATGGGAGGCAGAAGAGAAGATGAAATCCATGTATCCACACTTATTCCAACCCCTATAAGAGGTTCAAGATGAAGCCCCAACATTATGAGGTATGTACGCTTACTTTTCACGCTTTTGGTCGTGTGTGGCCATAGATATGTTGCTATTATGTTGCGGCTCTGTGAGGCAATGATATTATGGGTTGTTGTGGCAGGTTGGTAGTGCCATATTACAGGGGAAACTCTGGCGAAATTTTCATAGAATTTCGAGCGTTTAACATTCGACGACGAATGTTCCAAAAGGGGGGAAGGATGTTACACCTTGGAAAATTCCCCGTTAGTAATAAATAGCATTTGACGATCTTAATCGAGATTAAAAGACATTTGACCAAAAGAAAGAAGTTTGGTAAAGGAAGTAAAGGATATGTTGCGTGTCGGGTAAGAATTACGAGCGACGAGTTAATGATGGCATAATGATGTCTTGGAGACAAGTGATAACGTCCCTTAGATTGGTATTGAGGTGCTAAACAGGTATCAAGAAGGTTCCATAAGGATCGGAGATCAAACGATTCGACGGGAACGAAAATGGAACCACTGGGCATTAGACAGCCCAACATACAGACAGTATAAATTATATTAGCCGTATGTTAGGCCGTATAATTGGTCAAGAGGGACAGCACATTTTGGATGAAACATACGGTCCAACATACGGTCAGTGAAAAATATACAGACCGTATGTTGGTCCGTATAAGTTGGTCGGGACAGCTTTTAATTTGATATAAGGGACCCTTTCTCATTTCATTTTATTTCATTCCCACTCTCTACACTTCAAGAACCCTCTAGAATATTCTCCATCACTCAGCCACAAGAATTCAAGGGAAGACCAAGATCAGGAACACCAAATCCATGAAAGCAAGTGTATGAAACCTAGTGAAAGTCATCCAAGCCAAGAAATCCCAAGAGAAGTGAAATAGGGTTTTGGTGCTAGAAGAGTCTTTCCATTCAATGCTTGTTCATCCATCATCTAAGGTAATTTTCATGACCATACCATATTGTTTAAGGTATTGGAAGGCTAAGATACTTGAATTGTAGAAAGATATAGAAAATGGGTTATAAATAAGTGAATAGTGTCATTGTTGAATAGTGGTTGGGATGCATCATGAATGTTAGTATGATATGATTGTGAATATGTTACAAATGACATTTAGACCATGAAATAAGTATTATATATGAGAGAATGCGATAATGAGCTATAACCATAATTCTGGAGAAATTGAAGGGAAATGGTGAATTGTGGTAAATGTAGATACATGATGATGGTTGTTGCGATGTTGTGAATGTTGATATGAACGTTTGGGAGTTGATATAGAACATGGGAAAAGTAGTATAAACAAAGGAAATTCTGCCCAATTTTCCCTAGAAATAGTAACGCGTTCTAATAATCGATTAACTAATGTTAATGCGAATCCTCTTGAAGGTAGAAACGTGGATATCGAAGGAGAACAAGCAAGCGATAGATTAGCTAAACGTGAAAGGTATGTGAGGCTAGTCCTTTCTTTCTAATGGAATGAATCCTATATCATGACTCTTGGTTCCTCCTCATGAGTTCGTACATTCCGGAAAGCTAAAAACTCTATGTCCATGAATAGCTATATAAGATAAGAGATATGTTATGAGTCCTATAATGATGATGATGAGTTAAAGTATAGAGATTCTAAAATGTAGGATATGATGATCTTATGACGTTAATGATGCTAATTATTGCTTACACTCACCTTATATGTTAATTCCTTCAAGGTGAGGCAGAATGTCAATGAATGCTCTATAATGAAATCGGGGGATCACGACCTTACGTCACCTCGATAAAGAATAGTTGTTATTGAGCCTTATGCATGTACTATGATGAGCATATTATGATGAGCATGTTATGATGATGATATAACACCGCGCCTACATGGCCGGGCAGTCACCGCTAAGGAGGGCAGTGTATACACCATGGCCAGATGGCATGGGCAGACACCACTAGTGGGCGGCATGAGATGATACCTCGGACGTGGGAGGCCTGGACGCAGGCTAATGTTATGATTATCACACTGATCCGATATGGATGGGCAGTTTCTACATTATCACACCATACCTATATGGACGGGCAACTTATACATTTATGCATACATGACATGATGATGATTATGAGTAATCCAGCATGCACTATTTCCTTTATACTTGACAGTCAGATACAGATGTTCCATATTGATATTTCTTCTATATCATTGTCTTATTTCATTGTTTATGCCTCTCATACTCAGTACAATGTTCGTACTAACGTCCATTTTTTTTGGACGCTGTGTTCATGCCCACAGGTAGACAGGGAGGTGAGCTCGATCCAGATTTGTAGGAGCTGTCAGCTGATTGAAAGCACTCCTTTGTTCCAGAGGTGCTTGATTATTCTTTTGTGTATTCTCATGTATATGTATTTTTGGGCATGACGGGGTCTTGTCCCCTCTTTATGTCTAGCACTCCAGTAGAGGCTCGTAGATACACAGTGTGGGTTATGTGGTCTCACGAGGTTGCCATTATGTATATGTATATGTATATATATATATATTATTTTGATATCCTAAAGGCTAATGTATATAAATGTTATATCCCGCATTTTTGCGCATTCGGATAATTTAAGATAATTGCGGAAGATTAAGAACAAGACTATAATTTTGATCTTGTTTGGTGTACAAGTTGTTTATGAAAATTTTGAAGTGGGAATATTAAGAAAGGTCAAGGGCATGAAGGGAAATTCGCAATACGACTCGTGGAAATATGGAGGAAGACGAAGGGCAAATTTGGAATTTGGAAAATAATTTTTGATAAATTGTAGGACAAAAAAAAAAGGTGGGCTTGCAATTAAAGAGGCCATTTGGGCCATTCAAAGGGGGCGGTCTTAGGCCCAATTAGAAGCTTAATGAATAAGCTTAAAAGATGACTAAGTCATCTTTATTTCATAACATTTCCTAGAAATTTCTAGAATTTTAAAGAACAAAGAAGAAAGAAAGGGGAAGGGCCATTTCGGCCAAGACCCCAAAAATTCATGCCATGGAAATTGATCACAAAAAAATATTTTCTCCTAGCAATCCCACCAATTGGAAGGCCCTCTACAACATGGAAGAGTTGTTGGAACAAGAAAATCATCCATTTGTACAAATTCATAATCTTAACCAAGAGGAAAGTTGAAGGGAAAAAAAAGGTAAGAACAAATCTTGTTTATATGTTATGGATGCTTGTGTATATTGTAGGATGTGTAAATGAATGAGAAACACTAAAACATGAATGTTGAAGTGTGGCCGTGTGAGTATGGTGTTGGCCGAATTTAGTTGCATTTGTGGAGAAATGGTGAATTAATTTTACTTAGTATCATGATTGTTGTGGTATGTTGAAGTGAATGAAACTCATGAAAATATGTAGTGTGCATGTGTGGCCGTGTGGTGCTAGAAGAGTGAGAAAATTTTATCTTGTATGTTGGTTGTTGTTGTAGTGAAATCTATGATGGAAAATGGAAGCTTAATAATTTTAGTTTAGGTGGTAATTGTTGGAAACTTGTTCTAGAAGTTTATGAAGATTGAATATGATGTTCTTGCATGTATGGCATATAAGGTTGTTAGTATGGTGTTGTTGGAATATAAATTATAAGGTTGTTATTGTTTTTGTTGGAGTTGGAAGGTCTTGAAGGAAGTAGTATGTTAATTGAAATTGTTATTATGATTGTTGGCATTGTTGTTGATAATTTGGCCGGGTTGAATTCCCGGATTGTTGTTGATTAAATTGGCTAAGTTGAAGTTTTGGAGATGGTGTATTTATAGGGGAAGTGCTGCCGAAATTTCGGTAGACAAATGTTACCTTAAGATTCAACTTCTAGATGCGCTAATTAAGGTTTGGTAAATATGACTAATTTGTAGATTTTGGCGGATTTGCAACTTGAATTTGGAGTAGCATAAGGAGCAGAAAAAGGTATGTAAGGTTTTATCCTTTCTTGCTTGGCATGTCTTAGGCATACTAGGTTGGATACGAGCCTCGGGGACAACTCTATTCTCCGGAATCCGCACCTAAAGTTTCTCCTTTTTCATTCAATGGAATTGAATTTGAAAGTGTGCGAAATGTTGGAAAAACCTCCGAAGCATCTAGAATTTGCATAAATATGACCTGACTACCTTAAAACCCCCACGAGTGACGTCATGAAATGTAATGTACGTAAATTTGGTACGCCGCCTCATTTGACCCGAGGTGGGCCCATTGTTCACGGATTTTCCTTATTGTTCCGTTTATCAAGTGACAAGTACTGTAACTATTCCAATGAGAATATTTCTATGATAATAATGATAACGATGATGTAAGGAAGAGAATATGTCCATGATAAGTATGACAAGAATGATTCCATGACCAAGTGTCTTAAGTCAAGAATTCAATGTGAGTATGAAAGTGCCCAACTAGTTCATGATCTTTAATTCTATTCCTTGGTCATGACGTTATTCTCTAAAGATTTCAAAGCACATGAATTGATGTCTATGATGCCCATGATTTCATACTATGTTTTCTTCTAATGCCATTCTCCGTTGATAGTCTCGCCTTAAAATACTCGTTCCTTCCAGAGCGATCACGGTTATTCCATAATGTAATCGGAGGTCACCGACCTTACGTCACTCCGATGGATACATGATTTTCTTTGGGCTCTCCTGCATGCTTATATGACATATGTATATGAGATATGAATATGTACATGGGGTGGGGGGAAAGGATACATGGGGACTGGAAGGGAAACATGTTTCATTGCCACCTGGCCAGCTGGCTTACCATCCCGGACGCGGGATGCCCGGACGCGGGATATATGGGCGAGCCGATGTATTTCGGTGCTATGTGGGCGAGCCGACATTGTTCAGTGCTATGCTATGACCCGACATGATATGACACGATATGATATGACATGATATGATGTGACACGCTATGATATGACATGATATGATATAATATGACATTACATGATATGATATGATATGACATGATATGACATGACCAGATAAAGCATGCATGGCATCCGCCCCCAGGGCACTCATATGTTCAGGTTACTCTTTTGTTCCATGATATGCTCAGACAGAGGTACCCCGTACCTATATGGTTGGGCAGTTTAAATGTAAATGTGTATATGTCGTTGCAAAAAGGGAAAGTTAGCTTACTTGATATCTGCCCTAAGAGGCAAGCAGAGGTACAAGTTATGTTCTTACTATATACTATTCTCTATGTCTTCTACCATGATCTTATGTTATTACTCTTGCCTTACATACTCAGTACATTGTTCGTACTGACCCCTCTTCTTTGGGGGCTGCGTTCATGCCGCGCAGGTACACCCAGACGAGTGAATCTAGCATAGAAGACGTTCCAGCGGGGTCGGTAGACTCCACTTGTTCTGGAGTGCTGCCGAGTCAGAGTATATGAGCCATGAAGTTTTGTTCGATGTTAGAGACTTTGCAGACAGAGTCGTGGGTATAGAGTGTCAGCTTTGTAGACGGCTTCTGTCACGACCCAACCCAGTAGGCCGCGACTAGTGTCCGACGTGGACACTCGTATATACTTACCCACCAAATCTCACTTATGCCTATATATTATGAATCTCGTGTGTCCCAAATTATAAACATATCTTTTAAACCATTATTTATATCATAAAACATAGATCGATCATATTAACGTAGTGTAGGGGCAAACTGGGCACAAACCAAGCAAACATCACTGACCAAACACGACCCATGACCCACATACATGTCTACAGGCCTTTAATACAGACAACGGAATCATATGATGGGACAGGGCCCCGCCGTACCCAAAATAACCATAAACACGAAATCATATACACCAGAGAGTTCTGTACCGAAGGTATGGGCTCCGGATCAAAGGAGCACTCCAAGCAGCAGACTGTGTACCCTAGGCTGGCGGATCACCACAATAAGCGTCTGTACCTGCGGGCATGAAACGCAGCCCCCGAAGAAAGGGGGTCAGTACGGAATATGTACTGAGTATGTAAAGCATGGAATACAGAAATCAGAACTATAGTCGAAACAAGCGGTAAAAGAATGAGTACATGGTCCAGAATATCAAATCACTCACTCCCCAGACCCAGATCATACAGATCATCACAAATCATACAAACCGATATAACCTGTCAAAAGGGTTGCCAAACGTACAAGGTTTCCAGACACAACTTATGCCTACCTAGCTCATGTGTCAGCCGGAATGTATGACATACATAATACTCAGATGACGTCATATATAAAAAGGAATACGGGACTTACCGGGTACTCAGATGATATAGTATACCGGTTGGAATACAGGACGTACAGAGTATCAGAACTTACTTTCCAGACGCAGATCACACATAGTGCACATTATAGTCATATGCCATATCAGAACGCCATAGCGTATCGGATCAAACGCTGCAACCTGGGAATCATATGATGTTTACAAGAAGTGTGCCACCTCGAGCTCAGCCCAGTACAATGGTCACACCATACATAAACGTATCGTATCAGGCGGCGTATAGCCGGAGTATATCATATCAGATCATATCATATCATATAGGAACACGCGTCTACAAGGGGTATGCCACCTCGAGCTCGGCCCAGTACAGTGGTCATCCCATGCAGAAACTGCCCGTTTTTCCCGCTCGAGCTCTGCCCAGTACACGGGTCACGGATCAGTCTCGGGAGCTCGAGCTCTACCCAGTACACTCCCAACGCGTCCGCCTGGTATCAGATTATGTAGCGCAGATACTGTCCGCTTTGGGGATCGAGCTCAGCCCAGACCACCCCTCACGGTTTTATTTCAAAACGCAGTAGACAACATAGGGGAACAGCGCACGATAACATATGCTGGCCCGGCTCAGTGAATAGACATGCTAAGGCTCGCACGAGAAGAGTAGTGAGAAACCAGATGCACATGGAAACCAAGACTCGACAGACAAGCGTCCTTACCGATACCTGGAGGCTCGGAACAGATTTCAGGTAAATCCAACGTAGTATAAGAAAGTTACGAGCGTTTGAAGTACAGAACGCTTCGTAAGCGTTTCGGAAGCCTTTTTCGGAGAATCAGAGTCATGGTCATACCAGGCACCTTCAGATGTCCTTACGAATCAGATCAAACAGAGATTTTGGAACCATATGTACATACAGAAAGGTCATGAGCGTTTTTGGTACCGGAACCTCTTCGGGCACTTCTAAGCAATCCGATGTCGTATACGAAAGTTGGAGACGCTAAAGTTTACAGAAAACATTCATATTGGATACTCACATTAGAGTACTTGTATCAGAATACTCATAGTAGAATACTTATAATAGAACACTTACATCAAAAATCTTGTTTCAAAATGCTTATGTCGAATACTTATTTCAGAAGACTCATATCGTAATACTTTATCCGGATACTTATATCAAAATACTTACATCAGATTAGTTATATCAAAATATTTATATCGGGATACTTATATCAAAATACTTCTAGCGGAGTACTTGTATCGGAACACCTATGCCCGGATACTCATGTCAACAAAAGGGCATACGGTCGAATTGTCATAGTGCGCGTGATCAATAACCGGCCCGGGAACCGGTGAACGATATCGTAATAAAGGGGCACGAGCAGAGTCATGAGCGACTAATACAATTTATAAATCGAAATAGTTATAAAACTTGATATAATCATATATCAGCCCATTAGTCAAACTAGTTCGAACAATTGGTCAATACAGGATTTATTTCACGAAATTACTTTCAAAGTTACATTTACAGTTCGAAATGTAATTTAGAACGTCAGGGACAGTCAAGACATTATTCTATGATAGCCAAAGTCATAACAATAATCTTTTTCCGACACTATACAAAAATACGCCTATTAGAACAAACAAAGGAGTCTCGGGATTAGTGGGCCCACCTCGGGTCATGTCGAGGGGGCGGACCTGAATCACAAGTATTAGGATTTATGGAATCATCAATGGAAGTTTCGAAGCTATTCTATTACATTTACCAAAGTTTCGGACGTTTGATCATTTTCCAACAAAATGTGAGGTTTTCTAATTCAATTAGATTGAATGAATAGTACTCAAATTCAAATTCGAATTTCCATGAACGGAACTGTCCCCGAGGCTCAAGTATCGACCTAGTATACTTTGGACATGCCAAAAGAAGGAATGGGTTAGCTTTACATACCTTACGTGCGTCTTTCGCTCGCTTAAACTCAAATCCCGTTTCGCCCGGAATCTACAAATGGTCAAAGTTACCAATTGTAAGTTATGGATTCTAAGGATTCAACTTAAAGTTATAGTTGTCTACCGAAATTTCGGCAGCACCTCCCCTATAAATATAGCACCCCCGAGAATCATCTCGGCTCAAATAGCAGCAACAACAACCCAACAACATCAACAATGTCACAATCATCACAAAAATGCATTATATCCTCAATAGTCTACTTTTTTATATAGTTTACAACTTCCATCCCACTTTCCATTATCCAACTAACATCAACATTTTCCATATTCATTAGCTAGTTCAAGATCATCCAAATACATTCAATAGCATTCCAAACAATATTCATGAATTCAAGTATTCCCGCTAATTTCATATTCCATCCGATGTTTCTACAAACGTAACGAAACTTCCAACTCACATTGTTTTCCTTCCTAACTCTTTAACAACAACAAAAATTCACATTTGAATCTTACTTCCATACTTATATAAAAATCTTACAAAATTTACATAATTTCTCATAATTACCTACAAGCAAATTCAAGGCTAATTCAAGTCATTAAACCTTCATTTGTGTCACAATGGTCACAACGACGCAATTAACGAGCTAAATAAAATTTAACTCACCGCTTTCTACCAACACCATGGCACACGGCCATACACCACCCTACACACACACACACGGCTTCACACACATATCACAACTCCACAATTCTCATCAAATTCTAATCATTATAACATATATACTTATTGCATAACATAAAACATAGAATTCATACCTTCCCTTCACATTCCAACTTTCCCGCAAACGTGGTTCTTTCGCTAAACTAATTATACCACGTCGAAGAGCGTATTGAGCTTGTTAATAATTCAAGAAAGACAAGATTTTTGGAATGAAATCAAAGGCTAGGAATTTTTTTCTTTCCTCTTTCTCTAGGGCCGAATGCCCTCTCTTTTTGTGGTGTTCTTCAATTTTTGTGATTGTTCTTGAATTTTCTTGAACATTATCTCTTTTTATATTAATTTGTCACATGACTTAGTCACATGACAAATTAATAACATGGGCTTGGGCTAGCTTCATGGCCGGCCACCCCTATAAATTTGGGCCTCAATTTTCTATTTTTTTTGAGCCCATCTTGTTAGAATTCTCGTTTTGTAATTCCCGAAAGTAATTACCAAAATTCCAATTTTGCCCTTGGCCTTCCCCGATGTCTCCGCGTCAACACTTTTCATACACAACAACATATAGGTCCGATGAAATCAAAATGTGGCCTTATTCTTTACAAGTCACAATTACTCCAAATTTTCCGAATACGCGAAAACACGGGATATAACAGCTTCGCCAGTCAATATGTTATTATGTTCATGTCACGGGCCCTATATTATGATAGACTTTACTTATGAAAAAAAATTTGGAGAGCTTACTATGTATTTTATTCTTAAGTGATTCAAGAGTTTATGTATGTAATAAGAGTCAGCTGGTTCGCTCGGCTCCAGATATGTGGTTGGGTGCCCATCACACCCTGTCGGGATTGGGGTGTGACAATAAAAGTATTATGTTTTGAAATGAAAGATGATTTTTCTTATAATTTGAGTATGAAAGTGATAAAGGAACGTTGAATGAGTATAATGAGTAACAGAACGAGCGGTGCTCAGTGGTTAGCCCGAGTACCCGTCGCGGCCCCTAGCTGGGTCGTGACAGTTATGACTAAGGTTCTTAGTATTCTTAAGGCTAGATCCCTCGAATTTGCACCCTTACATTCGAGGACGAATGTTCCTAAGAGGGGTGGGGGCGGAGGATGTAACTCCCCATACTTTTGCATTAGGATATGTTGTAAGTAAGTTAATATGAACTTGAAGGGATAGCGATGCTTTAAAACAGGTGTTAAGGAAGTGTCATAAGGGTTAGTGGTTAAACAAATCGAGGAGAAGAAGTTTCATTGGAGTCTATCACTTGGGATGAATTACGGCCAAAGTACGGAGTGTGAAACAACATCAGGGCCCGTGAAAGTAAGGCTTATCCACTGTGAAACAAAACAGAATGTTGGAATTGTTGTGGTGAATCACGGACCATGAAATGGTTTAAAGGCATGTGATTCCACCGTGAAAGTGGTGTATTGGAGATATATATTTTCAACCAATGCTTTCATTTTAGTTCTCATTTTCAAGCTCCAAAAGATCCTAAAAGCTCCTAAACTCTCTCTATGTTTTCTCCGATTATTCTAGGAGAGATCAACAAGGTTTTGAGGTAATTTCCCTTCGGATAGTCCGTGGTGCTAGCTTAGCTCCTGTTCTTTCCTTGGTTGATCAATTTAAGCTCCTTTCAAGAGGAAGTAAGGGGAAGATATGGCTTGTCTTTTACATATAAGGTAAGATCCTCTTTCTCCTTCATGTGTAAAAGTTAGTTTAAGCTCTAGATGTGTTTAGTTTTTATGAGCTTATGAGTCGACAGCTGAATGTTATAGATATGTTGTTGGGCGTGTTATATAGTGCTTTGGGGCTATTCTTTTTATGTTTAGATGCTGGAGATGTTAGAATGATTGCATATGTGTTTTGTTGTTGGTGTTACAAGGGTTAGAAGGGAGATAGGCATGGAGAAACACTGTAGAATCATTTGTAGAGTGAGCTTTCCGCTCATCGGCTAGTTGTTGTATTTGTCCTTGTTGATACAAGTGTTGTCTTCCTTGTTATAGAAGAACTTGTGAAGGATTTTGGTTCCGTTATAATCATTGAATGGTCAGTTCAGAGGTATGTAAAGGCTATCTTGATACCATTTTCTTTGGCATCAATCGTTAGCAAGTATCCTCTTCCAAATACGATCACAAAAGAAAAACATCGTATATACTCTACTCATATACTTGATAGCTCTATATGTGTCAGGACCCAACCCCGTAGGCCGTGACTAGTGCTCGATCTGGACACCCGACACGTCTATCAAATGCTATCTCAAATTCTATCAAATGCATTCAAGTATATAGCAGAAGCCGACAAGGCTTTATTTCAAATTTAGATAATTTCCAGGAAAATTTCGGCAGAGTTTCCTTTGTTTTACGGACTATCCCATATACCCTGCACGCAGAAAATACCAACAAAGGACCACACAGGGCCAACGAAGCAACATTTAAACATATGCGGACCGGCCGCTGCGGCGAATGGGATCGCCCAAACACAACATATACACGCATCTGTACAGAAAGACCCCAACCCACAAACATGTCCACAGACCTCTAAACAGACCGACAAAATCATATGACGAGACAGGGCCCGCCGTACCCATGAACGAGAATATACATATACAGTAATGACAGACTGTACCAAAAGATGGGCTCTGAATAAAAGAGCGCTTCAAATGGCAGAAAAGATATCCTAGACGGACGGATCAGCAAACCTGTCGTCGGTACCTGCGCGGCATGAAAACGCAGCCCCCGAAGAAAAGGGGTCAGTGTTACACCCCGTAAGAGTCTGTGCTATTTTAATTAAGACAAGAAAGAATGAGTTAAGAAAGTTCAAGGAAAGTTAATCGAGTTAGTAAGAATATCGTTATATATATGGTTGCCTTAAGTATCCCGAGGCGACATCGTAACCTAAAGGATTTGAAATCGCGTTATGAGCGTATATGAGGTAATGTGAGTGCCCTTTTAAAGTATTTGAGATTATTAGTAATGATATAGAAGATGGATAAAAGATATGAATATATTTTTGCGATTGGAGTTTCGTCGAAGCTTCGTAAGTTCTCCAGTTAAGTTTAAGGTTATGGTGATTCTACGGACCCTTCGAGACGTGTATGGATTGTTATGTATGTATATGGGTATGTATATGTATGTATAAGAGGTTACATGAGAGTTGGAAGAGGACTAGAAGATAAACGAATCTAAACAAAATGAATCGGAACAACTTCAGTAAAATCTCGGACCAGATTTTTAGCCCATATTGTTGGGGGAATATCTCCTAGTATATGAGGAGTTTTAAGGTGTTTCAAAAGCCTAAAATGAAGTTCATCGCGTCTAGTTTCCAATGCAAGAAACCGCTCGTCAAAATGATATTTGGATAAGGAAATATGGACGATGCAATTTGGGCTGGCAGGGCAGCAAGTTTGGACCCGACCCAAACACTAATGTTTCGGCCGATGAGGCCCATTAACGTTAATATATATGGCCAATTCACTTGAGGGCTGATCATTTTCAGCTAATATCCTCCAAAAACATTAGAGAGAGAGAGAGATCCTAGGCTAAGGAAGCCATTTTGATCAAAATCCGAGCTCCGAATCCCGAAGCTCATGAAGAGAAAAACGTTGTACGTTGCGTTGCCTTCAATTTGAGATAAATTTTGGTCTTGGGGGATGAAATTTTCGTGGTGGAGCTTCTGATAAGGTATTTATAAAATTCCTTTTATGTTATTAAAGTGTTTATTTAGAGTTTTAACGAATTAGAACGGAGAAAACAACATTATAAACGCGTTTGTTGTTTTGTTGAAATTTATGGGTGAGGGGATGTTTTAATTGAAATTGATGGACTGCTTTGAATTAATATTTTGGTTGTTGTAATCATGGATATGTGAGGAGAGTGAAGGAATTTAATGGTTAGAGGTGGAGTTAAATTGTTGTGGGTTGTTGTAAGGATTATAGAGATAATAATGTGGTTTTATTGCACATGAGTAGATGATGTGGTGTCGAGTGTCTGCTGTTGTATTTCCCTGAAATTTTCTGAAAATATTGCATGAAATAAGGTATAAGAAGTGCATATGGGCTGCTTGGTGTATTGCAAGTGTTCGTTAGAATTTCGGGCATCGTTATGTTACAGTTGGGGGCTGTTTTGATATGTTGTTGTTCTTGTTGAAATAAAAGAATTGAAGATATGGTTGTGTCCATATGTTATTGTTGGTATTTCTGTGTCAACAGGAGAGCAATTGGAAATTCGGATAGACGAGTTTATAGGGGAAATGCTGCCCAAATTTTTGTAGACAAGTGATGAGTTAAAGATTGAATACCAAAAGCCTTATAGTTAACATTGGTAAAAATGACCATTTGTAGGTTTTGGGCGAAACGGAGATTGAGTTTGGACAAGCGTGAGTAGCGCGAAAGGTATGTAAAGCTTATCCTTTCCTTCTTTGGCATGCCCTAGGTCTACTAGGTTGAGATTTCGGCCTCGGGGACCATCCTGCTCATCGTAACCCGAGATTAGTTTTCGTTACTATTCATTCAATAGAATTGAATTATGAAAGGTGCATTTTACTAGAAAAGTGGTTGGACTTCCAAAACGTTTACAAATGTAACCCGATCGTTCTAAAACTTTCTTGGATGACTCGGTAGAGTCTAATGGGCGTGATTCTCGTCCGCCGCCTCGACTTGGCCCGAGGTGGGCCCGCTATCCCCGATGCCTCTCTTATTGTTCTGTTTGTCTTATTCCCGTATGGTAAGTCAAGGGAACTCATGGTTATTGTTCCGACTACTAAACGGGAGATATTTTATCTATCCCGAGACGGATTTTAATGATTATTGACCCAATTGTGGGGACCGAAACCCTGACATGTGATGTACGACTTTAGCCAATGTACTCTTGTCCGGAGTTCGCAGGTAACTCCTGGTTATTATGCTGTTCACTATATGATAGGTGTTATGACCACCTTCATGAGCATTATAAAATGTTTTTGACATCTAAAGCGTTTTTAAAAATCTTACCCTGAGATTCTGGACAAACTACTTATTTTCTTTATTTTCCGATATACGATTTTTGTATACCTGAGTCCTGTGTAATGCATGATCCTGGCATGTGTGATTATGTTTGGAAAGTGATAATTTGGCATTTTGTCTGGTTATCTTCTGTGTTACCGAGTCCCAGGCCGGTTATGTGAATATGCGCATATGTGATATTGGCTGCTGGACCCTCGACCGCGGCGTGCCCGACATTGACTGCTGGACCCTTGACCGCGTCATGCCGGACGTGTGGCATTGACTGCTGGACCCTTGACCGCGTCTGCCGCACTTGTGATTATGCCGACATAGACCGCTGGACCCTTGACCGCGGTATGTCGAACTTGTGATAGAAAACCGCTGGATTCTTGACCGCGGTATGTGTGATTGTGACCGCTGGACTTATGGCCGCGGAAATTGTGCGTTGATTCTTCTATGTGTGTGAAACAAAGATGTTTTCCAAAAGAAAGCAAACATTTTGTCATCCCGATTGCCGTGTTGATTTCTCCAGAACTTCTTTTGCCTGTTGTACGCTGGATACGACTCCTTAGTATGCTGGCTATTGTGCTCGCTTTCTATATATCGTATTTCAGTTGTGACTTTGCTTTCTGTGTTGTATGCTTTACATACTCAGTACATATTTCGTACTGACCCCCTCTTTTCAGGGGGCTGCGTTTCATGCCGCGCAGGTACTCCCAAGTGAGTTGAAGACAGTATAGAAGATGTTCCAGTGCAGATGGCAAGCTCCATTTGTTCCCGGAGTGCTGCCGAGTCAGAGTTGGTATGTTATGCTTTCTGGATTACGTTAGAGACTTTGCAGACAGCGTCGTGGGTATTGGTTGTCAGTCTGTAAGCGGCTCCGTCAGCCAAAATGTCGGTCTGTGTTATGTACTGAATTTTGTATGATTATTGATTTGTTATGCTTGGAAGCTACATGAAAGAATATTTCTGGAAAAAAAAAATTTACGATGTATTTCATCTCATTTGATTTGAAAAGTTTGACATGATTTTATGTGCAGCAAGAGTCTGAGGGTTCGCTCGGCCCTAGGTAAGGGTCGGGTGCCCATCACACCCTAGCGGAATTAGGGTGTGACAAAGTGGTATCAGAGCAGGTCTGTCCTAGGGGTTGTCTGCAAAGCCGTGTCTAGTAGAGTCTTGTTTATCGGTGTGTTGTGCACCACATCGATAAACAGGAGGCTACAGGGCATTTAGGGTGTTACCTTTCTTTGGATCTTAGATCGTGCGATAGAGCCAGCCATAAGAAATGAAATTCCTCTTACTAACCTTTGATTTCAGCTGAAGAATGATATCGACAAAAGAAAGTGACCGATGATATTGGAAGCTACACAATACGCAAGTAAGTTATGGTACGAAAGAGGCGTGTCGGGTAAGGTAAGAATATTGGAATTTGATTGAAATGTGAGATTTGAGGATGAAAGAGAAGGTGGATAGAAAAGTACAACAAAACAGATAGTTAAAGGATCAGGTACGTCTCGAGGTGCCATATGTGAGGTAAGTCCCGACACCTTTATACTTTTATTTGAAATTGTTAGCCCTGTGTGGCTATGATACGATGTGATATGATGTGTATATACGTATGTGTGTTGGCCCTGTGAGGCATGGTCGGTATTTCCTGCGTGCAGGTTTTGGGATAGTAAGAAATACAGAGGAACCTCTGCCCAAATTTTTCCAGAAATATGAATAGGAAAATGAGATATAAGTTCTTAGCATGTTTTGAAAGTCGATACCGATAGGGAAAATCTATTATGTTGGGTTAAATTCTAAGAGATACCCTCCATGTCATTCGTAAGAAGCATCATCCTTACTTGGGAAATTTTATTTTGGGAAAGCATATATGATCAGCAAATTTCTGGAGATCATTTCAGGAGGGATTGGGGACCCAGGTGAACAAGAGTAAAGGGGCAATAGAAGAGTTGAGTCAAAAATAGAGAAACGACACGAGATAATATGCTTGAAGTGTTATAAGTAGGATTAAGGGAAATTGCGAAATGGTTTAAGTGAGATGGTCAGAACGAGCTAGTTACTAGAAGACAATGAATTTAAAGAGAACGAGCAAGAAGAACTCGACTTAAGCTTCAAGTATAGATGGATATGGTAAGTTGCAGTCGATTACGGAGGTAGCTAAATCGTGTCTACTATATTTGGAAGATCAATATTAACAGATGTCAGGTGGAGAACGGCATTAGTCTAAGTAAAGAAAGGCACAACATGATAGATGAGTTCAAGTTACAAGTGAATCGTTATAAGATCACCAGAAGCAGTATAATTATGTAGGACTAATTTGACATTCGGGGACGAATGTTCCTAAGGGGGGGAGGATGTTACACCCCGTAAGAGTCTGTGCTATTTTAATTAAGACAAGAAAGAATGAGTTAAGAAAGTTCAAGGAAAGTTAATCGAGTTAGTAAGAATATCGTTATATATATGGTTGCCTTAAGTATCCCGAGGTGACATCGTAACCTAAAGGATTTGAAATCGCGTTATGAGTGTATATGAGGTAATGTGAGTGCCCTTTTAAAGTATTTGAAATTATTAGTAATGATATAGAAGATGGATAAAAGATATGAATATATTTTTGCGATTGGAGTTTCGTCGAAGCTTCGTAAGTTCTCCAGTTACGTTTAATGTTATGGTGATTCTACGGACCCTTCGAGACGTGTATGGATTGTTATGTATGTATATGGGTATGTATATGTATGTATAAGAGGTTACATGAGAGTTGGAAGAGGATTAGAAGATAAACGAATCTAAACAAAATGAATCGGAACAACTTCAGTAAAATCTCGGACCAGATTTTTAGCCCATATTGTTGGGCTAATATCTCCTAGTATATGAGGAGTTGTAAGGTGTTTCAAAAGCCTAAAATGAAGTTCATCGAGTCTAGTTTCCAGCGCAACAAATCGCTCGTCAAATTGATATTTGGATAAGGACATATGGACGATGCAATTTGGGCTGGCAGGGCAGCAAGTTTGGACCCGACCCAAACACTAATGTTTCGGCCCATGAGGCCCATTAACGTTAATATATATGGCAAATTCACTTGAGGGCTGATCATTTTCAGCTAATATCCTCCAAAAACATTAGAGAGAGAGAGAGAGAGAGAGATCCTAGGCTAAGGAAGCCATTTTGATCAAAATCCGAGCTCCGAATCCCGAAGCTCATGAAGAGAAAAGCGTTGTACGTTGCGTTGCCTTCAATTTGAGATAAATATTGGTCTTGGGGGATGAAATTTTTGTGGTGGAGCTTCTGATAAGGTATTTATAAAATTTCTTTTATTTTATTAAAGTGTTTATTTAGAGTTTTAACAAATTAGAACGGAGAAAACAACATTATAAACTCGTTTGTTGTTTTGTTGAAATTTATGGGTGAGGGGATGTTTTAATTGAAATTGATGGACTGATTTGAATTAATATTTTGGTTGTTGTAATCATGGATATGTGAGGAGAGTGAAGGAATTTAATGGTTAGAGTTGGAGTTAAATTGTTATGGGTTGTTGTAAGGATTATAGAGATAATAATGTGGTTTTATTGCACATGAGTAGATGATGTGGTGTCGAGTGGCTGCTGTTGTATTTCCCTGAAATTTTCTGAAAATATTGCATGAAATAAGGTATAAAAAGTGCATATGGGCTGCTTGGTGTATTGCAAGTGTTCGTTAGAATTTCGGGCATCGTTATGTTACAGTTGGGGGCTGTTTTGATATGTTGTTGTTCTTGTTGAAATAAAAGAATTGAAGATATGGTTGTGTCCATATGTTATTGTTGGTATTTCTGTGTCAACAGGAGAGCAATTGGAAATTCGGATAGACGAGTTTATAGGGGAAATGCTGCCCAAATTTTTGTAGACAAGTGATGAGTTAAAGATTGAATACCAAAAGCCTTATAGTTAACAATTGGTAAAAATGACCATTTGTAGGTTTTGCGCGAAACGGAGATTGAGTTTGGACAAGCGTGAGTAGCGCGAAAGGTATGTAAAGCTTATCCTTTCCTTCTTTGGCATGCCCTAGGTCTACTAGGTTGAGATTTCGGCCTCGGGGACCATCCTGCTCATCGTAACCCGAGATTAGTTTTCGTTACTATTCATTCAATAGAATTGAATTATAAAAGGTGCATTTTACTAGAAAAGTGGTTGGACTTCCAAAACGTTTACAAATGTAACCCGATCGTTCTAAAACTTTCTTGGATGACTCCGTAGAGTATAATGGGCGTGATTCTCGTTCGCCGCCTCGACTTGGCCTGAGGTGGGCCCGCTATCCCCGATGCCTCTCTTATTGTTCTGTTTGTCTTATTCCCGTACGGTAAGTCAAGGGAACTCATGGTTATTGTTCCGACTACTAAACGGGAGATATTTTATCTATCCCGAGACGGATTTTAATGATTATTGACCCAATTGTGGGGACCGAAACCCTGACATGTGATGTACGGCTTTAGCCAATGTACTCTTGTCCGGAGTTCGCAGGTAACTCATGGTTATTATGCTGTTCACTATATGATAGGTGTTATGACCACCTTCATGAGCATTATAAAATGTTTTTGACATCTAAAGCGTTTTTAAAAATCTTACCCTGAGATTCTGGACAAACTACTTATTTTCTTTATTTTCCGATATACGATTTTGGTATACCTGAGTCCTGTGTGATGCATGATCCTGGCATGTGTGATTATGTTTGGAAAGTGATAATTTGGCATTTTGTCTGGTTATCTTCTGTGTTACCGAGTCCCGGGCCGGTTATGTGAATATGCGCATATGTGATATTGGCTGCTGGACCCTCGACCGCGGCGTGCCCGACATTGACTGCTGGACCCTTGACCGCGTCATGCCGGACGTGTGGCATTGACTGCTGGACCCTTGACCGCGTCTGCCGCACTTTTGATTATGCCGACATAGACCGCTGGACCCTTGACCGCGGTATGTCGAACTTGTGATAGAAAACCGCTGGATACTTGACCGCGGTATGTGTGATTGTGACTGCTGGACTTATGGCCGCGGAAATTGTGCGTTGATTCTTCTATGTGTGTGAAATAAAGATGTTTTCCAAAAGAAAGCAAACATTTTGTCATCCCGATTGCCGTGTTGATTTCTCCGGAACTTCTTTTGCCTGTTGTACGCTGGATACGACTCCTTAGTATGCTGGCTATTGTGCTCGCTTTCTATATATCGTATTTCAGTTGTGACTTTGCTTTCTGTGTTGTATGCTTTACATACTCAGTACATATTTCGTACTGACCCCCTCTTTTCGGGGGGCTGCGTTTCATGCCGCGCAGGTACTCCCAGGTGAGTTGAAGACAGTACAGAAGATGTTCCAGTGCAGATGGCAAGCTCCATTTGTTCCCGGAGTGCTGCCGAGTCAGAGTTGGTATGTTATGTTTTCTGGATTACGTTAGAGACTTTGCAGACAGCGTCGTGGGTATTGGTTGTCAGTCTGTAAGCGGCTCCGTCAGCCAAAATGTCGGTCTGTGTTATGTACTGAATTTTGTATGATTATTGATTTGTTATGCTTGGAAGCTACGTGAAAGAATATTTCTGGAAAAAAAAAATTTACGATGTATTTCATCTCATTTGATTTGAAAAGTTTGACATGATTTTATGTGCAGCAAGAGTCTGAGGGTTCGCTCGGCCTTAGGTAAGGGTCGGGTGCCCATCACACCCTAGCGGAATTAGTGTGTGACAGTCAGTACGAAATATGTACTGAATATGTAAAGCCTGAATTACAGAAACAAAATCATAACTAGTACAGAACGTACAGAAAGTAAACAGAAAACCCAAAGTATCAGATACATATTTTCAAAACATGCAGAGTGTGTACAGAAACATATGTCATATCAAATCCGGCCCCTGCCAAGGGACTCGGCAGACAGAACGTGGCCACCCTCCCGACGCTGGTGCCACAACACAGAAGAATCAGAATAGGGGCATAACCCCGAACATAATATGTCATATCAAATGGCCATAGAAAATCATATCAGAACAAGCGGACATGGCACATCATACTCCACAGACCCATGTACGCGTATACCTTCCCCCTCACATCGAGGCACGGCGAACAATGCAGAGGATCACGCTTGACAACATATCCTGGCCCGGGCTCAGGGTGGGAAACATTGGGGCATCCACGAATGGAGTAGTGAGAGACTAATGCAGTTAAAATATCATAAATGTTTCCATAGACTCGATGAGGCATATCAAAAACAAACCAATCCAATGAAGTCGGAAGGGATCATAATAAATGAGTTTCGGATATCATAGTGAATTACATAGTATAACCTTTCTGAAGGCGTTCCGAGTGTCAAAACAATTTATCAGACTTAATGGAACATTTAAAACAATGTTTGTTAGGTAATTAGAATGGTAGTCAAAACATTTCTTTCAAAAACCGCTCGAAAATAGGACTTAAGTACAATAAGGGCAAAACCGGGAATAGCGGGCCCACCTCGGGACAAGCAAGGCTGTGGGCTTAAATTACATATTTTAAGCTTATGGGGTCACCTACAAAGGTTCTACGGACGTTCTATAGCTTTCCAAGTAGTTTAGGGAAAGTTTGCATGATTATCAAGAATACAAACCAAAAGGGCTCAATCTTACTGAAGGAAATAGCGAGATTTTCAATTGCGGATTCCGATGGGCAGAAAGTCTTTCGAGGCCCGAATCCGATTCTAATACACTTAGGCATGCCAAAAGAAGGATCGGGGTAGCTTTACATACCTTTTGAGCTTTGCACGCCTATCCAAGCTCACTTCCCGTTTCGTCAAAAATCTACAAATGGTCAGGTTTACCAATTGTGAGTTATAGATTCTACGAATTCAATTCAACTCATATTTGTCTACCGAAATTTTGGCAGCACTTCCCCTATACATATAGCACCCCCGAGAATTCAACTCGGCTCAAAATCATCAACAACAACCCAAACAACAACATCAACATCAACAACAAACATTAGAAACACAATATGGCACAACTAGTTCTACTTGCCGACATAATGCCATAACCTTCATTTCAACTTCAACTCCCAAACCAATTTCAATGATTTCGCATTCATTATCAAACTAGATCATCACAACATAGTTTAGAAGCGTTTCATATCGTTTCCTCAAATTATACACACGATATACATAATATACAAATTTTCCGCCAAAGTCCTAACTCGTCCAAAACTTCTAATCTTTGGCATACATATTCATAACATGTTTCCATCTTCCAAATTCATCAATGATCATCATAACTTATACCCTAACATCTTCATTTTCACAACGTCGTAAAATCGTACTAAAGCGACATAAGTTTCTACATTTCATTTCAAAGCAAACTCATATCATTTTACTTTCATTCACATTGCAAGAATCACAATCACACAACTAACACACTAAACAAACTTAATCCATTTCATTCCATACAACTCCATACCACACGGCCAAATACTCGTTTTGCCAATTCATCAAATTTTATTCAACTTTCATTCACAATATGAATTCCATCACATTCACAATTAGAATACAACATAATTTCAATTCTTCATTGGTATACAATGCATGCATACACACGGCTACACATATATACCACACACCCACTTTGCAAACTTCTATTTCTTCATACAATCAACACATTTTCACATACTACAACAAAAACAAAACTTCATAACACAAGAATAAGGGGTGAATTCTTACCTTTTTACTCCCTCTTCTTCACTTGAATGAATGGTCACCTTGAAGAATTGAGTGCTTCTCTCTCCAAACCAACTATACCAAGTTGTAAAGGGACTTTGAATTAGTGAAAATCCAACAAGAGAATAATTTTTAAGGCAAGATTTTTGGTGGTGAAATTTCCAAGCAAAACTCGAACCCTTCTTCTCCTTGCTCTCTCTCTTGTTTTGTTTTCTTGTCTTCTAATTTTCTTGAACTTTCTAAGGGATAAGATGATATATATAACATGGTCCCTTAAGTTAATTTATCACATGGAAAAATTAAATAAAACATGGGTTTGGGCCATTGGCTTGGCCGGCCACCCCTAGAAACTTTGGGCCTCATTTGTTTTTTCCATTATTCTTGGCCCAATGACTTATAGTCCACGTTTTGTAATTCCCGAAATTATTTTCCAAAATTCCAAATTTGCCCTTGGCCTTATTCGACACTTCCACATTAATATTCTTTCGTACACAACTCCTATGTCAAATAAAAATTAATTATGACCTTATTTCTTACAAGTCAAGATTGTTTTCAAATTTTTTCAACGTGTGAAAACACGGGATATAACATCCTCTCCCCCTTTAGAACATTCGTCCTCGAATGTTAAATTAATCTTATAGGGTCTGAGAATACTCCGGGGGAGTTTCTGTTTATAGGCAGCATATTCGTTATTGAAAGGGAATTAAAAAAAGATTCGAGATTACCTGTGGGCATAGGGAATAAATGAGGATATTTCTTCTTCATCTCCTCTACGGCCTCCCAGGTCATTTCTTCCCTATTGTTGTTCTGCCACAGCACCTTAACAGAGGCTACATCTTTGTTCCGGAGCTTCCTTACCTGGCGGTCCAAGATGGCTACGGGCTGCTCCTCGTAAGATAACTGCTCCGTCACCTGAATGTCATCCGCAGGAAATATTCTGGAGGGATCACCAATGCATTTGCGGAGCATAGATACATGGAATACCGAATGTACCGCTTCCAAATCAGATGGCAGATCTAACTCATAGGCGACGTTACCAATTTTCCGCACAATCAGATATGGCCCAATATAACGCGGACTAAGCTTACCCTTTCTGCCGAACCGCATTACGCCTTTCATAGGCGATACCTTCAGAAATACCCAATCACCAACCTGGAATTCCAAAGGACGACGCCGTTTATCAGCGTATGATTTCTGTCGACTCTGGGCTGCCAATAGTCGCTCTCGGATAAGTTTCACCTTAGCAACGGCCTGCTGGATCATATCTGGGCCAATTAACTCTGTCTCGCCAATATCAAACCAACCAATAGGTGACCTGCATTTCCTGCCATACAAAACCTCGTACGGAGCCATCTGGATGCTGGAATGGTAACTGTTATTATAAGCAAATTCAATCAATGGCAAGTGATCATCCTAGCTACCTCTGAAATCAATAACACAGGCCCGCAACATATCTTCAAGCGTCTGGATAGTGCGCTCGGCCTGTCCATCACTCTGAGGATGGAAAGCTGTGCTCAGGCTCAGCTGAGTCCCTAATCCTTCCTGAAAAGATCTCCAGAAGTTCGCTGTGAATTGGGCACCTCTGTTAGTGATAATAGATATAGGAACTCCATGAAGTCGCATAATTTATTTAATATAAAGCCTGGCATAATCCTCAGCGGAATAAGTAGTTCTGACGGGGAGAAAATGGGCTGATTTTGTCAGCCTATCAACAATAACCCAGATGGAATCATACTTCCGTGGAGTGCGAGGCAAACCTGTAATGAAGTCCATATTAATGATCTCCCACTTCCACGTCGGAATTTCCATTTCTTGCAACAGTCCACCCGGTTTCTGATGTTCAATTTTTACCTGCTGACAATTTGGACACTAGGCGACAAATTTTGCGATATCCCGCTTCATACCATCCCACCAGTATAGGCATCTAAGATCATGGTACATCTTCGTAGACCCAGGATGAACAGAATAGCGAGCATAGTGTGCCTCGCCCATAACCTGCTGCCGTAGCCCTGCAATATCAGGTACACACAACCTGCCTCTGTATAGTAAGGTCTCGTCTGGTGTAAACTTGAACGGAGTCTTCTCCTTCTCATGGGCTGTGTCTCTGTATCGAGCTAAAACAGGATCTTCATATTGATGCCATTTGATATCTTCCTTAATAGATGATTCGGAAACCCCTCGGACAGAAATCCGTGTACCGCCAGAATCGGCCAGACGAACTCCAAGATTAGCCAACTGGTGAATATCACGTACTAGCTCCTTCCGGTCTGGATGTAAATCTGCCAAGCTGCCCATAGATTTCCGGCTAAGCGCATCTGCAACAACATTAGCCTTGCCCGGATGATACACAATATCCACATCATAGTCTTTCAGGAGCTCCAGCCACCTCCGCTGCCGCAAATTAAGCTCTTTCTGCTTGAAAATATACTGGAGACTCTTATGATCTGTATAGATATCAACATGCACGCCATATAAATAATGTCTCCATATCTTCAGAGCATGAATCACCGCTACAAGCTCCAGATCGTGGGTAGGATAAGTCCTTTCATGTTTTTTGAGCTGTCGGGAAGCATAAGCTATAACTCTGTCGTGCTGCATCAATACACAGCCCAATCCCATGCCAGAAGCGTCACAATAAATAACATATCCATCGGGTCCCTCTGGAAGAGTCAGAACTGGGGCTGTAGTCAGCTTCTCTTTCAGCAACTGGAAGCTTCGTTCACAAGCATCAGTTCACTGGAACTTGGCTCCCTTCTGAGTTAGCCTTGTCAAAGGCGCTGAAATCGAAGCAAACTTTTCCACAAATCTTCTGTAATAGCCTGCTAACCCCAGAAAACTACGTACCTTTGTGGGCGTCGTGGGTCTAGGCCACTTCTTCACGGCTTCAATCTTCTGAGTGTCCACCCGGACACCATCAGCTGCAATAATATGTCCCAATAATGCCACTGAAGCCAGCCAGAATTCACATTTAGAAAATTTTGCATATAATTTCTGATGTCGAAGTACCCCAAGTACCGCTCTCAGATGATCTGCGTGCTCTGCCTCGGACCGAGAATAAACCAGAATATCATCGATAAATACAATTACGAACATGTCTAAGAACGACCTGAATACCCGGTTCATTAAATCCATGAATACCGCAGGAGCATTAGTCAGCCCAAAAGACATAACTCTGAATTCATAATGCCCATATCTGGTTCGGAACGCTGTCTTAGGAATATCAGCCTCTCGTACCTGTACCTGATGATAGCCTGACCGAAGATCTATCTTCGAAAAATATTTGGCGCCCTGCAACTGATCAAACAAGTCATCAATTCTGGGGAGGGTATATTTATTCTTTATAGTTACCTTATTCAGCTGCCGATAATCAATACACATATGCAGCGACCCGTCTTTCTTACGCACAAATAATACCGGGGCTCCCCAACGCGAAGTACTGGGCCTGATGAAGCCTTTTTCTAACAGATCCTTCAACTGCTCTTTCAGTTCTTTCAATTCTGCCGGTGCCATTCTGTACGGGGGAATAGATATCGGCTGAGTATCTGGAAGCAAATCAATAGTAAAATCTATCTCCCGCTCTGGAGGAAGGCCTGGAAGCTCATCTGGGAATACATCTGGAAATTCATTAACCACGGGAACTGACTGAAGAGTCGACGTTTCTGCTGTCAAGTCTTGTACCCGAACCAGATGATAAATATAACCCTTTCTGATCATTTTCT
Source organism: Lycium barbarum (assembly GCF_019175385.1). NCBI lineage: Eukaryota > Viridiplantae > Streptophyta > Magnoliopsida > Solanales > Solanaceae > Lycium > Lycium barbarum. The sequence continues at coordinate 72,272,997 of NC_083338.1, forward strand.
TCGCCTTAAGGTATGAAATAAACTTACCTTTCGGCGATGCAGTATTACCTGCCCATTCTATAACTGGCTCCCCAGGAAACTGGAAACGAACTACCTTATTTTGGCAGTCAACATTAGCATAACAGGAGGCTAGCCAGTCCATTCCCATAATAACATCAAATTCAATCATATCTAATTCCACCAGATCTGCCTTAGTGTCTCGGCCGCATATAATTACAGAACAGTCTTTATATACCTGTTTCGCTACAATAAAGTCCCCGATCGGTGTAGCTACCTCAAATGGCTCTATAGGCTCGGACGTTATACCAATTTTACTAGCAACAAGAGGCGAAATATACAACAAAGTTGAACCTGGATCAATCAATGCATACACAGACCGAGAGAAGACCAATAATGTAACTGTAACGACATTAGGCGATGCCTCCTGGTCCTGGCGGCTAGACAAAGCATAAATGCAGTTCGAAGGACCGCTAGTACCAGAAGCTCCACCACGACCTCTGCCGCGACCCGCCGGTGCTGATGTACCCGACCCTGTAGGGCGCATAGCCACTGACGAAGATGATGACCCGGTGGCTGATCCGGTAGGCTGCGCTGCACCACCCGAACTACCCTTATACGGGCAATCTCTCACAGAATGGCCCTGACGGCCACAAGAAAAGCATGCACCGGTGGCTCTGTAGCACTCCCCAAGGTGGTATCTGCCGCAATAAGAACACTGAGGCCTAGGTGGCCTCGTCTGACCAGAACCCCTATCTATCCGCGAACCTGAAGCCCTGGAGCTCTGACCTGCTCCTGAATACCCTGGGCTATCAAATCTGCGACCTGTAGGCTGTGGAGGTGCGCTCTGTGCCGGCTGGGATAGATGTCTGCTAGGCTGCTGCGGCTGCTGAGGCTGTCTGCCCCGAAAATCTCCAGAATACCCAGATGATCTGGCCCTCTTGGGCTGTCTCCGATCCTGACTCCTATCAGGCTGACGCTCCCTATGCTGGTCCTCCATGCCCTGGGCATGCGCCTGAATCCGGGCAATATCCATGTCGGGCTGAGCAGCCAATACCAAACAGTTGTCGACAAAATAACGGTCCAGCCCCATAATATACCTGTGCATCCTGTCAGCCATAGCAGCTACCACAGCAGGCGCATATCGGGCCAATGAGTCGAACTCCATACTGTACTCTCGGACGCTGTGGCCCCTCTGTCTCAGCAATAAGAATCGGTCAGCTCTGGCCCGCCGTAACTCCGGAGGCAGAAAATGGCTAAGAAAAGCCTCAGAAAACTCATCCCAGACTGCCGGGGGAGCGCCGTCGCCTCTGGCCAACTCCCAAGACTCGTACCAATTAGCTGCTACATCATACAACCGGTAAGAAGCCAATTCGACTGACTCTGTCGCAGAAGCCTTAATCAAATGTAAGGTGCGCCGCATCTACCTGATAAACTCCTCAGGATCCTCCTCGGGCTTTGTCCCGAAGAAATCTGGAGGGCCCCAAATCAAGAACTCATGAGCTCTCGAACTGTCACGCCTATATGCTCGGTCACCTCCCAATCCGTGCCCCTGAACCTGTCCCGCCACAAGTCTGGTCAATAGCTGGACTGCCTCTCTCATAGTCTGATCCTCAGTCCCTGGTCGTGGAGCTGGAGGCTCAGGTACTGGAATCTCGGGAGCTGGCGGTGGAGCCGCCCCTCGACCTGGAGCTGTTGCTGCTCCAATCTCCTCTACATGTGGCGGTGTGGAAGAGCCCTCTGCCAGGGGCAAAATATCAGGAGCAATATGTGCATGGGCCCTGGTAGTCCTCTGGGCCCGACTAGTCTCTCCCACAGCTGCTGCCTTGGCCTTTTGGGCCGCTGACGCCTTTTTTGGAGGCATAACTGCAAAATGTAGCAATTCGTTAGGGAGGAATCATCCTGATAACACAGCTCTATCGCACGATCTAAGACAGAAAGAAGGGTAGTATCCTAAATGCCCTGTAGCCTCCTGTTTATAGGTGTGGTGCACAACACACCGATAAACAAGACTCTACTAGACACGGTCTGTAGACATTCCGAGGACGAACCGCTCTGATACCACTTTTGTCAGGACCCAACCCCGTAGGCCGTGACTAGTGCCCGATCTGGACACCCGACACGTCTATCAAATGCTATCTCAAATTCTATCAAAAGCATTCAAGTATATAGCAGAAGCCGACAAGACTTTATTTCAAATTTAGATAATTTCCAGGAAAATTTCGGCAGAGTTTCCTTTGTTTTATGGACTATCCCATATACCCTGCACGCAGAAAATACCAACAAAGGACCACACAGGGCCAACGAAGCAACATTTAAACATATGCGGACCGGCCGCCGCGGCGAATGGGATCGCCCAAACACAACATATACGCGCATCTGTACAGAAAGACCCCAAACCCACAAACATGTCCACAGACCTCTAAACAGACCGACAGAATCATATGACGGGACAGGGCCCCGCCGTACCCATGAACGAGAATATTCATATACAGTAATGACAGACTGTACCAAAAGATAGGCTCTGAATAAAACAGCGCTCCAAATGGCAGAAAAGATATCCTAGACGGACGGATCAGCAAACCTGTCGTCGGTACCTGCGCGGCATGAAAACGCAGCCCCCGAAGAAAGGGGGTCAGTACGAAATATGTACTGAATATGTAAAGCCTGAATTACAGAAACAAAATCATAACTGGTACAGAACGTACAGAAAGTAAACAGAAAACCCAAAGTATCAGATACATATTTTCAAAACATGCAGAGTGTGTACAGAAACATATGTCATATAAAATCCGGCCCCTGCCAAGGGACTCGGTAGACAGAACGTGGCCACCCTCCCGACGCTGGTGCCACAACACAGAAGAATCAGAATAGGGGCATAACCCCGAATATAATATGTCATATCAAATGGCCATAGAAAATCATATCAAAACAAGCGGACATGGCACATCATACTCCACTGACCCATGTACGCGTATACCTGCCCCCTCACATCGAGGCACGGCGAACAATGCAGAGGATCACGCTTGACAACATATCTTGGCCCGGGCTCAGTGTGGGAAACATTGGGGCATCCACGAATGGAGTAGTGAGAGACTAATGCAGTTAAAATATCATAAATGTTTCCATAGACTCGATGAGGCATATCAAAAACAAACCAATCCAATGAAGTCGGAAGGGATCATAATAAATGAGTTTCGGATATCATAGTGAATTACATAGTATAACCTTTCTGAAGGCGTTCCGAGTGTCAAAACAATTTATCAGACTTAATGGAACATTTAAAACAATGTTTGTTAGGTAATTAGAATGGTAGTCAAAACATTTCTTTCAAAAACCGCTCAAAAATAGGACATAAGTACAATAAGGGCAAAACCGGGAATAGCGGGCCCACCTCGGGACAAGTAAGGCGGTGGGCTCAAATTACATATTTTAAGCTTATGGGGTCACCTACAAAGGTTCTACGGACGTTCTATAGCTTTCCAAGTAGTTTAGGGAAAGTTTGCATGATTATCAAGAATACAAACCAAAAGGGCTCAATGTTACTGAAGGAAAAAGCGAGATTTTCAATTGCGGATTCCGATGGGCAGAAAGTCTTTCGAGGCCCGAATCCGATTCTAATACACTTAGGCATGCCAAAAGAAGGATCGGGGTAGCTTTACATACCTTTTGAGCTTTGCACGCCTATCCAAGCTCACTTCCCGTTTCGTCAAAACTCTGCAAATGGTCAGGTTTACCAATTGTGAGTTATAGATTCTACGAATTCAATTCAACTCATATTTGTCTACCGAAATTTCGGCAGCACTTCCCCTATACATATAGCACCCCCGAGAATTCAACTCGGCTCAAAATCATCAACAACAACCGAAACAAAAACATCAACATCAACAACAAACATTAGAAACACAATATGGCACAACTAGTTCTACTTGCCGACATAATGCCATAACCTTCATTTCAACTACAACTCCCAAACCAATTTCAATGATTTCGCATTCATTATCAAACTAGATCATCACAACATATTTTAGAAGCGTTTCATATCGTTTCCTCAAATTATACACACGATATACATAATATACAAATTTTCCGCCAAAGTCCTAACTCGTCCAAAACTTCTAATCTTTGGCATACATATTCATAACATGTTTCCATCTTCCAAATTCATCAATGATCATCATAACTTATACCCTAACATTTTCATTTTCACAATGTCGTAAAATCGTACTAAAGCGACATAAGTTTCTACATTTCATTTCAAAGCAAACTCATATCATTTTACTTTCATTCACATTGCAAGAATCACAATAACACAACTAACACACTAAACAAACTTAATCCATTTCATTCCATACAACTCCATACCACACGGCCAAATACTCTTTTTGCCAATTCATCAAATTTTATTCAACTTTCATTCACAATATGAATTCCATCACATTCACAATTAGAATACAACATAATTTCAATTCTTCATTGGTATACAATGCATGCATACACACGGCTACACATATATACCACACACCCACTTTGCAAACTTCTATTTCTTCATACAATCAACACATTTTCACATACTACAACACAAACAAAACTTCATAACACAAGAATAAGGGGTGAATTCTTACCTTTTTACTCCCTCTTCTTCACTTGAATGAATGGTCACCTTGAAGAATTGAGTGCTTCTCTCTCCAAACCAACTATACCAAGTTGTAAAGGGACTTTGAATTAGTGAAAATCCAACAAGTGAATAATTTTTAAGGCAAGATTTTTGGTGGTGAAATTTCCAAGCAAAACCCGAACCCTTCTTCTCCTTGCTCTCTCTCTTGTTTTGTTTTCTTTTCTTCTAATTTTATTGAACTTTCTAAGGGATAAGATGATATATATAACATGGTCCCTTAAGTTAATTAATCACATGGAAAAATTAAATAAAACATGGGTTTGGGCCATTGGCTTGGCCGGCCACCCCTAGAAACTTTGGGCCTCATTTTTTTTTCCATTATTCTTGGCCCAATGACTTATAGTCCACGTTTTGTAATTCCCGAAATTAATTTCCAAAATTCCAAATTTGCCCTTGGCCTTATTCGACACTTCCACATTAATATTCTTTCATACACAACTCCTATGTCAAATAAAAATTAATTATGACCTTATTTCTTACAAGTCAAGATTGTTTTCAAATTTTTCCAACGTGTGAAAACACGGGATATAACAATATGCTACTTATTTGATATCGCTCTGATGCATTAAGTCTTGTATTACTAATAGTACTCTCTTGTCCCTTTCAGAAGGTGTATGTTAGCCATATTGAGGCTTATGATAACTTCTTTAGCATGATAAATGATATCTAGAAATGATATGAGGATTTTGCATGTTTGAAGATTGTTGTATGTTATGGTAGAGACTCCAAACAGGCCACTAGCCGGGTAGTTACATATATGCTAGCATTGTAGATAAAGACTCGATAGCTTGGTAGTTACAAACCTGGTAGTCCAGAAGTTACCCGCTTATTAGTTAGGTAGACACACGATGTTATCGACTCGTTAGTCACGAAGAGACAGACTCACTACTATGCAAGCTAGCATATGTACGAGACCTTACTATGACTCAGTATAATAGTTACTATGTGTTTACGTGACTTGTGTACTGTAGAATAAGATGATATGCTAGTTTGATTGATATTCCTCGTTAAAGATTTAGGATAACGAAACTACGAGGTGATACGACACATTCGGGTTGGTAGGGTGTCACGACCCGACCTGCCATGACTGGCACCCATCTAAATCCTAGTAGGCGAACCAATATACAAGACACCTATCCATTCAATCCGATTTTATATTAACCAAACTAAACAATTATTACTCATTTAACAACAAAAGAACAAAGTAAATCATGCCATAAATGCTGAAATAAGTGCGAAAGTTCTAACTATTACAATCCCCAAAATCCGAAAGTCATCGTACAGGACTCTAAGCTAAAACATGTCTAAGAATTTGAAGTCTAACAAGTAAGTAATCTATAATGTCCAGAGTACGAAAAGACATCATAGCAAGAAGATCTTCGGGCGGCCTGGCATGGGAAGAAGCTCACCCAAAATCTGTCAACAAATATCCTCCACACTATATGTGTGGATGAGCAACGGTCTCTATATCAAAATCTGCACTCAAAGAATGCAGCAAGGTATTATCAGTACAAACACTATGTACCGGTCGATATCATAGGCCGACTAAGATTAGTATCATGCATATCTCGTAAAATCAATAGAATAAAACAAGCCAGTCAACAGACGTGAATATCAAGAAATCACAGCAAGTCAACTAAGAATAATGACAATCAAATCACCAAGATGTCAAGCATCATAATCACGTAGGTCACAACGGAAATAAATTTACCACAATAACCTCACTCACTGTACATATATGCTAGCGGATGTCTTAGATCAGTAGCCATGACCTGCAGGGGACCCATGGTGTCCATGTAGCACCTGTTCCAGAATACCCCTTAGACCCGAGCACAAACCTCCGCCTTGGAATGAACCTCGGTCGCGGGACATATCAAAGGACCTCTCGTGTCCGGAACGATCCTCGGACCACGAGCCCATAATCTAGGTCACATGAGTGCCTTTCCATACCTCTTACAGAACAGTGTTTCTTACCTTTCTAATGTCAACAATCAACTCATCATTTGATGTCACAATACCCTTGAGAAGATTATATTAGCTTCTCATCAAAACACGTCCACTGTAGATTTAATCACACAGGAAATAATGGCGTGAAGCCTACACTATCAATCATTCACACTCACGTAGGAATTTAGCCACACAATACCATGCAAGAAAACTAGACATGCTTTCCCCTAAGGAGATCACCAAACATACAATCAACTAACCAAAGTCTAACTTAAGTGAACCGTAACCTACCTCAAAGTAGAGCTGGAACACGCAGGTTCCTCTGCTATAACCTTTCCTTTCCACAAAGCCTCAATACGTTCATGGTCTAAAAATAGAAGGTTTAATGAGTCACATTGCTCAATTTACAAACACCAAAGCAAGAATACCCTTCCCTTACCCCATGCTAAGGGTGGATGATTTTCTAGGTGATAAACAACCTATCAAGGCCCCTAGTATTCATTTACCATCAATTTATACAACATTCTATCAAACATTCCCATTACAAACAGTTTTCTATGGCAAAGACACCATTTTTATAGAACCCTAGGTTTCAATCACTTAGTTTACTACTCTAAATATTCAATTTGTGACAAATAGCAACTAATCAATCAATTTAAATGATAAATAAGCATAATAATCCCAACCCATCAATCTTAGAAGGTTTATTCATATGCTAGGGTTTCTACTCCACTTCCACAATTTAAGACCCATGATGATAATTACCATAATGAAGGGGAAGGGAATGATAGAATGAAAAGCAATGGAACTTACCTCTTAAGGTTATCTCGCCCTAGCTTGAAAATTCTCTCTAGGTGCTTGTTGGGAAGTGTGTTTGTGTGTTATGGATGAAAATATGAGACTAACTCATTAAAAACACGGATACTGCCTTCCCGTCGACCGCTGCGGCGATCACTACGCAGCTGCAGCGGTCCCGCCATAGCGGCCAATCCACCGCTATAGCGGACCCAAGATAAATCCGATCACCTCTATAGCGGTCACTACCCCACTATAGCAGCATCGCCGTAGCGGGAAATTGCCCGCCATAGCGGCCACAAGATAAAATGGCTAGCTGCTGGGAGCGGTCAGCCCACCGCTATAGCAGTACCGCCACAGCGGTACTCCCACCGCCGCAGCGGTGCCTTTTGGGCAGCGAGCTCGACTTTTTACCAGTTTTTCCCTCTATCACCCCACATTTCATCCAAGTCCTCAAAAACACAACACAAAACATGCACACATATAAAAAAACACCTCACGAATCCACCCGCAGCCTCAGAATTCCCAACGGAGTCCTAATTTTCCATAACAACTGGAAGGGTCGTTACATAAGGACATGGTATATGGTTTTGCAGGTTACCTTGATACTTATGTGCTCATTTGTTTCTTTCAGTATTCCTTCATTTGATTATAGTGCTTGTTTTATGATTATTTAGTTACCTTGCATAAATAATATATTGTTTCAAATTGACATCCCTTTTGCCAAGGATGCTATATTTCATACTGCAGGTTCAGATAGATAGTTTGACGGACCTTCGCAGTAGGCAGATCATGTATCTAGTAGTTGATCGATAAGACTCTATATCTTTTGCAGTGCAATTGAGTCTAGAGGTCATTTTGGTTTTTTTTTGTCATGTGAATAAACATTATGGGTAGGTTGGGGTCTTGTCCCGACCATGTTATGTAAGTCAGATACTCTTATAGACTTTAGTAGACACATGTGTTCCTGTGATAAGTTGTAGTTTGTTAGTAAGTTGTATGTACAGGTTTTAGGCCTCGTACATATATATATATATGTGTGTGTGTGTGTGTGTGTGTATGAGTGTCTACATGTATATTTTGGAGTTGTTCGTATATAGACATTTCAAATTATGGCACGTTTGTGAATCTTACAGGTTGGGATGCTCGATCAGTAAGGCACCAGGTGCCTATCTGCCTCACCCAGTGTTGGGGCATGATACATTGGGCTTAAGACAAAAAAAAACTATTATGGTGATGAAACTAGACATGTCAAAGACATATGATAGATTATCCCTATTGTTGTTGACTATACTCTTCAGAAAATTGGGGTTTTCAGAGACATTGATTGACATGGTGTTTAGGACTATCTGTAACAACTGTTACTCTATTCTAATCAATGGGAAAAAACATGGTTTTTTTCAATTATCTAGAGGGGTGAAGCAGGGAGATCGATTATCACCCACTCTATTTATTCTTACTATTGAAGTCCTGACAAGAAACTAAATTCTCAATACCAGGTACCCCAATTTAAAGGCTATGGAATTCCTAAAGGAGTCCCATGGTGAATCATCTTGCATATGCTGATGATATGATTATAATTTCCTCAACAGATCAATGAGAAATTTTGGCTAGAATATTAACAAAGAAAAGAGCTCAATATACATGCATCATAATGTTCCAAGGGACATAAGCATTACTATGGAAGTGGCTACTAGTATAGGGAGGAATGATTTCCCTTTAACTTACCTAGGATGCCAAATCTTTTACAGCAGAAGATGGAATGACTTTTACAATGCTATACTAGTTAAGAGCATGAATAGACTATAGTCTTGGAAAGGGAAGATGCTATTATTAAGGGGTAGAGCTATTTTGACTAAAACTATACTCTAAAGTCTGCCTATTTACATGCTATCAACTATAAATCCCCTTAATTGTGTCATAAAGCAAATGCATATAATGTTTTCTCAGTTATTTTGGACTAACACGATACGAGGTAAGAGTATATGATGTTAGGTATATTTATACGTCTTTCCGCCATACTTTACCCATGTTTCAACCTTGGTTTGAGAGCTAACTACACCAAATACACCTAACTTATATTGACTTTGTGATTTCAAGCTATTATATGTGTCATTGTAGAATCTAGGTCCATTATATTGAAAAAGCTTCATTTCGGAGAAGAAAATATCAAAATTGGCTAAACGTGGAACAAGATCAGGACTGCATTCCAAAGAACGCAAAATGTATGCCTTGGAGCTCTCCTAGAATACAAATCACAATTAGATGGCCAAAAGTTGCTAAGTGTGAGAAGAGAAGAGACCTCACCGAGCGAGGTCCATATCATGAAGATAGCTTACCCTCAAGCTTGTTTGGCGAGCATATGCATGAAGATGGGATTTTTTGTTAAGGCACAAGAGCAACATGGACCTCACCGGGTGAGGTCCAAAGCATGCACTTCTATCACCATGAAGCTCGCGCAGCGAGCAGTGACGAAATTAGAAGCAAAATTTCCTAAGTGTTAGAGGAAACAAAAGCCTCGCATGGCGAAGCCCATAGCATGCATTGTGCCTACCTGGGAGATCGCTCGGCATGCTGTCATTACTGGAGCGGAATATTTTCTAAGTTTTATTCCATTTTGGATGGGCCTTGGAGGATAATTCCCAACACTATAAATAAACCCCTAGGTTCGGCCATTTTAGCACACGATCGAAATAAGTAAAGCTATTATTCATAGGGTTATCTGTCTTACCTTCATTATTTCATCTTTTCTGGGATTAAACATGAACACTATTCATTGTAATCCGATTATGAGTGGCTAATCTCCCTTGTTCTGGGGTTATGACCATAGTATGACTGTTGTCGTATGAACTTGAGTTGACATTTGCTATATTTATCTTATGAGTTATTTAATTAATCTTGTTCTCTACTATTTTACTAGTTCGAGACTAGTAGGACACATATTTGATTCTTACATTGAACTCGAGGGAGGAATACTACGATAGAATGAAGTTAACTAGAGTAAGATCTCAACCCTGGGCATTGGGGAGTGGATTTGCCTCCAGGATAGAGATATTACCAAGTTCACCTTACTTGGTTGAAATAAGAGAAAATTAAACGCATTTGTGTTAAGGTTCATGACCTTAGAAGATATAGGCAGGAAAGTAACACGAATAGGCAGCTAGAGGACTCGAGATATTCTATGGCGGCTCGGTCGGTCGTTTTGAGAACCGATACTCTATTTTGTGTGTCGTCTATTCCAGAAGCTCCCTAATAATTATATTGAACTGCTTGTGAAATTTGAGGTCAAACGAATATCTCTTGGTTCACTTTGGGATAAGGTTCCATTTTGGAAATTCCGGTATTTATTCGCTTTGAGAAAACGTGCTCTGATTGCGACTTGAAGATTTCTTTGGATTTGTAAAATTATTTATGACTTGTAGAATTTGATGGAACTAATTTTAGAGTTTGTTTGGTTGGTTTTTGACAATTAAGTCTGCTTTAGCATTTAATATGCCTATTTATGGTGAAAACATGGTCATCGGAAGAAATAAGACTCGGATTGAAAATTTGACGGTTCCATTAGCTTCGTATTTATATTTATGACTTGTGGGGATGAGTGACATGATTCCCGAGGCTTTTAGTAATTTTGGGTAAGAAAAGGACATTTTTGAATTCATTAAGTTAAGGAATAAAAATGGTTGACCTAAGTCAACATTAGGGGTACATGAGTCATTTTTGAAGATTACTGATTCCATTAGGTCTAGAATGTGATTTATGATTTAGTCGAATCGTTGGTTCGGTTCATGATAGGTTCGGGTATCATAGGTGGTTGGTTGAGAAACTTACCTTTGAGATGAATTGGAGTTGACCACGGTCAGAATCAGTTCAAGATGGCCATGTTTCTATGTTTTGAGAGTTTGAGCAGGTTCATATGATGATTTTGGACTTGTCCACGAATTTTGGTTAGATTTCAATGAGTTTCGGATGGGTTTGGGTTATATGATGTTTATTTTTTGTTTCGACGTCGTTTTGAGCATAAATGGTACCATATTGAGAAAAAATCTTTGATTTGTATTTCAATTAAACTATCAGATCTGTAATGTAATTTTAGAACTATAGCAACAAGAATCATCGCATTTCGTCGTCGTATGAGGGAGATATGGCCAATTTACTAAAAAATTGTTGTTGCTGGTTTCTGGTGTTTTAAGAAAGTCTAAACAATGTATAAATTTGGAAAATGAACCCAAAAGTTGAAAAATGGTAATCATTGATTTGAGGATGACTTTTTGAATGGGTTTTCTAGGTGTAGACCAATTAAGCCACGGGTAAACCAATTTTGAAATAAAATTATAGTTTTGCCCTTGGGGGCTCAGGGTTACCTTTTTAGGTTCGTCTTTTAGTATAGAAATATATGTATTATTGGATTCGTTTAACCTCGTAGAGTACTATTTTGACTAGATTGAGCCTTATTTTGAGGCGAAATTCAGTTTTGCCCTTCGAGGTTCGATATTGCCTTTTGGGTGACCTTTCGGGTCTGAAACTATGATATAGAAATATTGGAGTCTATGTACTCGTATACTTATGTAGATTACGTATTTGCAGTATTTGGGATCGTTCAGAGGCTTTTCAGAAGTGCAAGGCCGTGTGATGATCGCTTGAGCTTAGACTTCAAATCAGGCAATTTGTGACCTTTCATGACCTTATTTAAAGCGTCATAGTTGGTTTAAAATATACTAATAAAGAGGGAGTAATGAGGTAACTCAGGGGGTCCCGATACTTGTTAGTAATGAGCATTTGTATCGGGTACATGTGTCATAATATGGGTATTTATGTAATTTCTATTTTATAGTCCGGTCTAAATGCCATGCTCTGGGCATTAGCTAATAGCATAGGTTGATTTGTGATTGCGATAGGTATATGAGGTCCCTTGTTTATTGCTTCTATGCTTATTACCTGCGTTATTTATGATTATGTGTTCTCATCACTCCTAGATAGTCGTTTAAAAGTGGAAAAGAGCTAAAGATTGAGTTTTTATTGGTCAACTTGATTTTTTATTGTTGTGCATGTCATATTCATGCATTATATGGTACCTCATGCATATTTGAGGATACATATGTAAGTTTTGAGGGGAAGTAGTTCCGAACGTAATGATGCTGATGTTATGATTCAAATTGGCTAGTTGATACACCTCATAATTTTGTGCGTTGAGATTCATTAGGTGTTAGTTGTCCTAATTGTTGTGCATGTCATATTCATGCATTATATAGTAGCTCATGCATATTTGAGGATACATATGTAAGGTCTGAGGGGAACTAGTTCTGGATGGAGTGATGCTGATGATATGAGTCAAATTGGCTAGTTGATACACCTCATAGTTTTGTACGTTGAGATTCGTTAGGTGTTAATTGTATTAATCGTCTACACTTGAGTTATCTTTTAGGATATATGAGATTATATGTGACTATATTATGGTTATGATGGTTTAAGTTCATGTAATAAGTTATGGAAGGATTGGAGAACAAGCGCATTAAGGAAATTAAGTTTGTCGGAACTTTGGGAAAACATGGCAAACTTTTGGACATAATTTTTGGTCCAACTTGAGAGAGGTATATCTCCTAGAATATGATGAGTTGTGGTGTGCATTACCTATCCAAACTGAAGTTCATTGAGTCTAGTTACAACCATAACAAGCCGTTCATTATTATGACATAAGAGTAGAAAGTTGTGGTGTTTTAAGACACATTGCTCCAGCGGTGAAATTTGATGGTTCAATTTTACGGACCGCAAAACTTTCTGCAGCCTGTCAAATGGAATTTTTTCCACCATAAAACAGTTCCAGTGAGGACATTTTTGGTGGTCCATTTGATGGAGCATCAAATATTTTGCGTTTCGTCAAAGTGGCTGCAAAAAGTAAGTCGGTGGCCAACCTTTTTATGTTATAAATTCGTTCCAAGGTTCATTTTTCACCATTTCCACCTCAAAATTCAACCAAATACTCTCCAGAACCCCCTCCTTAAGTTCATATGCTAATCAAGGCCAAACCCAGGATGATCAAGGGATTCAAGTGCTAGAATGCTCACTAGGGTTAGTAAAGATCAAGTATCTCTTTGGTGTTGAGGTTGGAGGTTTTATCCTAGTGAAGTAATTTGATCCAAAGCTTGCTCTTGTGTGATTAAGGTAAGTTGAGGTTGTTTGATTGTTATACAATTTGATTGAAGGAGGAAAATGAAAACAGAGTTCAACTATGAATTTGATAATATTTTGTGCAATAAATTAACTTGAGTTATAATTTTTGGCATATTATGAGTATAATGTTGTTATGAGTAGTACTAATGATGATGAGGAAGTGTTGTACCAAAGTGTATAAGGGGTTTTGTTGAAGTTTTTGTTATGAGTTTGTTGTAGAAAGGAGTTTTGGGATTGAATGGAGCATAACTTGAATGTAATCTCTCGAGTATGGGATTGTTGATGTTGCTATTGTCGTTAGGGAGTTGTTTTGGAAATTGGTAGAAGTAGATGAAATAGGGGAAATGCTACGCAATTTAAGCTAGCTCACAAATTACTCTAGTTTGTCCTCATGAGAGTTTTCAAGGCTTAGCTCTAGTATGAATTATGTTACACCTCGGAAATTTCTCCGTACTTGTATGATGAGTGGAATGATGAAAAATTGAGTAAATGATGTTTTATTAAGTTGGGAATGGCTAATTAAGAATTTTTGGAAATAAGAAAGTCGCGGAAAAGTTTTCAGCCCAGTGGTCGTGTATGGCACTATACGGCCTGTAAAGTGACTTACGGACCGTATAGTGCAGTCGTCCTCCAGCTTGTCAGAAATCTCAACCTTCTGTAAATGTTGAATATGGTTAAATACGACCCAGTTTACGGCTCGTAAACTGGTTTACGGACCGTAAACCAGGTCGTAAACTACCATGTCCATCAGCCAAAACTTTCTGTCTTTGAAATGGTTAAATACGACTTGGAGGACGGCCCGTAAACTTGTTTACGGACCGTAAACCTCAGTCGTAAATTGCCATAATCCCCAGCCAAACATTCTGTTTTTGGGATGCTTAAAAACGACCACAGTGGACGGACCGTAAATCAAAATACGGTCCTTATATGGTGGTTTACGACCACTGTTCATCCCGACAAGAATTCATTAAAGATGAGATTTGTGATTTTAAAGGGGACTTAAGCCTCATTTCAACTCATTATTCATTCAACCAACTCAAGAAACTTCTAGACCTCTCCACATACTTCATCTATAGAAATCCCAAAGAATCAAAAGAACATCAAGACCAACAACACCAAATTCATGAAAATAAGTGTAAGAACACATCAAAGGATCTTCTAAGCCAAGAAATTCCCAAGAAGGTGGAACTAGGGTTTTGGCTAATTAAAGTATTTCAACTTAAGGATTGTTCAACCATCCTCCAAGGTAAGTTTCATGATTATTCGATATTGTTTGAAGTATTGGAAAGCCTAGATACTTGAAATTCAGAAGAACATAGAAATGGGTCATTATTGAGTGAATAGTGACATAAATGAATGATAGTGGAATTGAACTATGAATATTGAAGTGTTGTGAGTACTAATACGTTATAAATGATGTTTATATCATGAAACAAGCATTAAATGCATGAAAACTCAAGGATAAGCTAGAAGTAGAAATAAGGGAAAATTGGAGGAAATGGTGGATTTTGCCAAATGTACAAAAATGACGATTGTCGATGACGATATTGCGAATAATATTATGAATGTTGAGAGTTGATATAAAACATGAGAAAAATGGCATGAGCGAAGGAATCGTTGTCTGACTTTTCCTAGAATTAGCGATGCGTTCTTGTGGTTAGTTTACTAATGTTGATACGGATTCTCTTATGAAGGTAAAGACGTGATATCGACAGAGAGCAAGTGAGAGATATTTTAGCTAAACGGCCAAGGTATGTAAGGCTAGTCCTTCTTTCTAATTGCATGAACCTTTTAGTCTCAATCTCTATTCTCTTCATGAGTTCTCACATTCTAAGAAGGTTAAAGGCCTATGCCTATAAATGTCTATATGAGATAAGCTATACAATATTAGGATGTTATTACTTGCCTACACTCACCTTATGTATTAGTCCTTTCAAGGTGAGGCAGAATGTCCATAATGGTTCCATAATGTAACCGGGGGATTACGACCTTACGTCACCCCGATAGAGTAAAGTTGATCTTGAGCCTTATACACATATCATGATAAGATGAGTATTTTAAGATGAGCATATTTTTATGAATATTTTGCATTGAGCATGTCATGAGCATTTTACACTGGGCCTAGTTGGCCGGGCAGACACCGCTTCGGCGGGCGGCGATACGGATACACCACGACCTACTGGCGTGGGAAGACACCACTAGTGGGCGGCATGAGATGGTACCCCGGACGCGGGAGGCCTGGACGCGGGCTAATATTATTGATTATCACACCATTCTGACATGGACGGGCAGCTTGCATATGATGCATACATGTTATGATGATGAGTATGAGTAAGATAGCATGCATTACTTCATTTATGATTATCAGTCAGATCCAGATGTCTCATGTTGATCATATTCCCATATTATTGATGTCTCCTTTCATGATGTATGCCTCTCATACTCGGTACAATATTCGTACTGACGTCCTTTCTTCGGACACTGTGTTCATGCCCACAGGTAGACAGGAGGAGAGCTTGGCCCAGGTCCTCAGTAGCTGTCAGCTAATAGATAGCACTCCATCGTTCGGAGGTGCTTATGGATATTCTTTTGATGTACATTCATATATGCATATTTTGGGCATGACGGAGTCTTGTTCCGTCTATGTATTCATTGTGTTAGTAGAGGCTCGTAGATACGCAGTGTGGGTTAGATGGTCTCACAAGATGTTTTCATATGTATGTATATTGTTTGATGGCCGAGAGGCAAATGTATATAAAGTACTTATGTTTTGATAAAATATGATTTTCCTGCAATTGGTATGTAAAATTGATAAAAGAGTAATAGAGTGAGCGGTGCTCGGTAACTAGCTCCGGGTACACGTCGCGGCCCCTAGCTGGATCGTGACAGAAGTGGTATCAGAGCAGTTCGCCCTAGGAAGTGTCTACGAGCCGTGTCTAGTAGAGTCTTGTTTATGGTGTGTTGCGCACCACGCTAATAAATAAGAGGCTACAGGGCATTTAGGAAAATGACCATCTTTCTTCTCATGAGATCGTGCGATAGAGCCATGTCTAGGATTATATCATTCCTAAAAGTGCGTTATGGTTTCAGAAAAATACTGTCGAAAGGAAAAGCTACAGCTGCCCAGAAAGGCAAAGCTACGACGAAGAAGCGGGCAGAAAGGGAGCCTCCGGCGGGGGTAGAGGAAAGTGAATCGCAGAGTGAGGCCACGCCCAATGTA
The DNA here is from genome assembly GCF_019175385.1 of Lycium barbarum. Classification (NCBI taxonomy): domain Eukaryota; kingdom Viridiplantae; phylum Streptophyta; class Magnoliopsida; order Solanales; family Solanaceae; genus Lycium; species Lycium barbarum. The sequence goes on from NC_083338.1 coordinate 72,289,802, forward strand.
GAAGAGCAGGGAGGAGCCTCAGCTCTGATTCCTCCACCGGGTGCTTCGGGTCAACAAGTGTCCGAGGCTATACAAAGACAAAACGTGGGCCCATGTGATCGTTCGGCTAGTACAAGAGCCCGTGATTTCCTTACTCTAAATCCTCCAGAATTTTTCGGGTCGAGGCCGGATGAGGACCCTCAAGGTTTTATTGATGAAATGCTGCGGACGCTGAAACTTGTGCATACTTCTGAGACTGAATATGTAGAGTTGGCCTCATATAGACTTCGCGACGTGGTGGTGCTATGGTATAAGAATAGGATGATAACAAGAGGAGAGAATGCACCACCTCCCGTGTGGCAAGAGTTTGCAGATGCCTTTATTCGTCACTATTTGCCACCTGAAGTCCGCCGAGCTAGAGCAGACAGGTTCTTGAATTTGAAACAAGGAAGCATGAGAGCTCGAGAGTATAGTATGCAATTCAACTCATTGGCCCGGTATGCTTCGACTATGGTGGCTGACATGGGATACCGAGTCTATATATTTATGAGTGGTTTAGGACCACACTTGTTTAGAGATTGTCTGATAGCCTCTTTTCAAGACGGGATGGATATTTCCCGGATACAGGCCCATGCTCAGAACCTCGAGGAACGACAACGACAGCAGAGAAGTGATCGTGATGGTGACAAAAGACAAGGTAAGAGGGATAGATCTATGGGGGAGAACAGTGAGTACCGAGGGGGACCGAGACAGACATATTCTAGGCACTCAGGTCAGTCAGTGACTAGTGCACCCCCTAGATTCTCAGATAGGAGGGTTGACCGTTCTTTTCAGTCAGGCCAGGGGCAGAGTTTGAGGGCCTCAGATTCGCAGTCCAGGGGAGACTTTTGCCAGAGGAGACCTCCAGTGCCGCGGTGTAGCCAGTGTGGCAAATTACATTCCAGACAGTGTCGTCAGGGTTCGGATGCTTGTTATGCTTGCGGGTAAGTCGGTCACATGATGAGAGATTGCCCCTCAGCAAGAGATAGAGCTGGGACTCAGCCCACAGGTTCAGCAACGGGTTCTCCTTCAGCGCTCCCGACAGCACAGACTCCTCAGACTACAGCAGGCAGAGGCAGAGGTAGAGGGGGAGCATCCACTTCAGGTGCTATTCAGCCCCGTGTGTATGCTTTAGCTGGGCGACAGGATCTTGAGTCTTCGCCAGATGTCGTTACAGGTACCTTGACTATATTTTCCCGTGACGTATATGCTCTGATTGATCCGGGTTCTACCTTCTCATATATTACTCCGTATATCGCTGATTGTGTTGGGGTGAGACCTGAGCCAATTAAACCTTTCGAGGTATTCACTACGGTTGGTGATCCTGTAATTGCGAGGCAAGTATATAAGGACTGTGTAGTCATTATATGTGATCGTCAGACAAGGGCTGATTTGATTGAACTTGAGATGATAGATTTTGACGTAATTATGGGTATGGACTGGTTGGCATCGTGCTATGGTAATGTTTGTTGCCGGACAAAGGTAGTTCGATTCCAATTTCCGGGAGAACCCAAACTCGAGTGGAAGGGTAATACAGCTTCCTCAAAGGGTAGGTTTATTTCCTACCTTAAGGCGAGAAAGATGATAGCCAAGGGTTATATTTGTCATCTAGTTCGGGTTCATGACACGAAAGCGGAAGTGCCAACTTTCCAGTCTGTCCCGGTAGTGAATGAATTCCCAGATGTGTTTCCCGATGAGTTGCCAGGCCTTCCTCCAGAAAGGGAGATTGATTTCGCCATCGATATGTTACCAGACACCAAGCCCATCGCTATTCCTCCGTATCGAATGGCTCCAGCAGAACTGAAAGAGCTAAAAGCACAGCTAAAAGATTTACTTGAGAAGGGGTTTATAAGGCCTTGTTGCTCGCGATGGGGAGCACCAGTCTTGTTCGTAAGGAAGAAAGACGGATCGCTACGAATGTGCATCGACTACAAGCAGTTGAACAAAGTGATGGTGAAGAACAGATATCCCCTTCCTAGAATTGACGACTTGTTCGATCAGTTGCAAGGTGCTAAATGGTTCTCCAAGATAGATCTGAGATCGAGTTATCATCAGGTGAGAATTAGGGAAGCAGATATTCCCAAGACTGCCTTCAGGACAAGATATGGTCACTACGAGTTTCGAGTAATGTCGTTCGGGTTGACGAATGCCCCGGCGGTGTTCATGAATTTAATGAATAATGTGTTCAGGCCGTTCTTGGACCTTTTTGTAATAGTGTTTATCGATAATATCTGTTATACCCCGCGTTTTATGCAATTGGATAATTCAAGACAATCGCGGGAAGACGACAAGCAAGGCTACATTTTATTGTGTTTGGCATTTGAGTTATTTATGAAGAGTCTAGAAGTGGAAATAATGAGAGAGGTCAAGAGCATAAGGGGAATCCACGACATGACTCGTGAAAATATGAAGGAAGACGAAGGGCAAAATTGGAAGTTGGAAAAAAAAATGTGTTTCATTAATTTCAAGAGCTAGCCCAAAATAAAGTTGGGCTTGAAATTTTAATCCAAAGAAGAGAGCCCAACCGGCCATGTTCATGGCCCAAAGCCCATGGGAAATTAAAATACATGGATAAATAAGATGGTTATCCTCATTTTCCTCCATAACTTAAGAAAGTTCAAGAAGAAACTTGAAGGAGAAAAACCAAGCTAGGTTTCGGCCATAGATAAATTTTCCAAGAAAAATTGATAAAATTCCCCTAAAAATCATTTCCTACCAAGCAAAGAGTGCTTAACAATCGAGGCATTGTTGGTATTTCCTGCGTGCAGGTTTTGGGATAGTAAGAAGTACAGAAGAACCTCTACCCAAATTTTTCCAGAAATATAAAAAGGGTAAGAATTCAATAACAATAGTGCGGTTGCAATATTTTGGATACGTCAAAGAAAGGTGTAAGGTGGTTTAAGGCAAAACTACAGAGACATCATTAGTACGGAGAGCAAAAGCCATAATTGGGCCCCGATACTATTGGAAGGTATGAAGGAAGAATGTAAAGTAAAGCATAAAGACTAGTGAGACAACGCTAAGATATTTTCTGGGCTGATTTGAATACCTACACATACTCGTGTAAAGCTTGCAATAAGATGCATGATAGGAGAACTAAGAGCAAATATGAGTAAAGAGGCAATAGAAGAGATGAATCAAAAATAGAGAAACCACACGAGATAATATGCTTAAAGTGTTATAAGTGGGATTAAGGGAAATTGCAAAATGACTTAAGTGAGATGGTCAGAACGAGCTAGTTACAAGAAGACAGTGAATTTAAAGAGGACGATCAAGAAGAACTCGACTTAAGCTTCAAGTGTAGATGGACATGGTAAGTTGCAGTCGATCACAGAGGTAGAGGAGGGGCACCTAGTTTAGCCGGTCCTCCACACCGTATATATGCACTGACAGGACGACAGGACCCTGAGCCTCCCGCGGACGCGGCCACAGGTACTTTTCGGCATTTTCTATAATATGTGCATTAATTGATTCGAATTCTATCTTATCCTACCCTGCCTTTGTATTGCCGAACATACTAGGAATTTGGAAATTAGAGCGGAGAATAGCCACCCACGCAGGTAAAAAGTGAATAGTAGTGACCTCGAAGGCTAAAATAGTCATTAAAAGGGAAACACGCGCTACAAGTGCGTTTGAACATTGTCGAGACCCCAACTTACCCCATATTAGGTGCTAAAGGTAGTACGGGGAAGCGGAAGTAAAAATACTAACACTGAAACGCTGAAATGCATCAAAGTTTCAAGGTTAAGCGTGCTCAGGTGGGAGTAATTCCATGATGGGTGACCCCCTGGGAAATATGCTGAGAATTTCGTAAATGTGGAAATAAGAGACGAGTGAAAAAGTAAGTCACCCAGATTAAATTAGGGGTGTGGAAAGTGGTTAGAAACCCCACATGGGTCATATAGGCCGAGACGAACTAAGATAACAGAAGAAAAGGGGAGCCATGATAACAGGAAGCTTTGGGAATAAAGGAGGAAAGTACAGAGGTCACAGGGTGAGACCGATATTGAGCCCACATTAGCTAAGGCAAGGAATCCCTAATATGGTAATATACGGGAATATTTCTAGTGAGGGAATTGACACAGTAGACGTCACGAAGGAAGAAGCACAACTGCGAAGATCGCAAAGAGGGCAACCTAAGCTTCTAAGATGGACATGCTAAGTGACACGAGGCATCTGCGAAGGAGACCTCCCCGAAGTATAATACTATGCTATGAGGCCAGTTCAACATTCGAGGACGAATGTTCTAAAGCGGGGGAGGATGTTATACCCCGCGTTTTATGCAATTGGATAATTCAAGACAATCGCGGGAAGATGACAAGCAAGGCTACATTTTATTGTGTTTGGCATTTGAGTTATTTATGAAGAGTCTAGAAGTGGAAATAATGAGAGAGGTCAAGAGCATAAGGGGAATCCACGACATGACTCGTGAAAATATGAAGGAAGACGAAGGGCAAAATTGGAAGTTGGAAAAAAAAATGTGTTTCATTAATTTCAAGAGCTAGCCCAAAATAAAGTTGGGCTTGAAATTTTAATCCAAAGAAGAGAGCCCAACCGGCCATGTTCATGGCCCAAAGCCCATGGGAAATTAAAATACATGGATAAATAAGATGGTTATCCTCATTTTCCTCCATAACTTAAGAAAGTTCAAGAAGAAACTTGAAGGAGAAAAACCAAGCTAGGTTTCGGCCATAGATAAATTTTCCAAGAAAAATTGATAAAATTCCCCTAAAAATCATTTCCTACCAAGCAAAGAGTGCTTAACAAGGTGGAGTAGTCTTTGGAGCAAGAAAGATTCAAGATCCTCCAAGTTTCCAAGAATTAAGCAAGTTGAGGAGTTGAAGAAGAAAGGTGAGTTTTTAATCTTGTTTTGTGTGTTATGAAGGTTTATATGTGTTGTTGTATGCCAAAATGGATGAAACTCATGAAGTAGAGGGAAATAGTATGTGGCCGTGTACCTCTACATAGGTATAGGAACCATGCTTCAATTAATTGGATTAGTTTTTGGTTATTATTTTGGGAATGTTATGTGAAAAGTGGAAGTTGAATGATTTTGGAGAGATTGTAGTTGTGTGTGCATGAGGTTGAAGCCGTGTGGTGTAGTGTGTGTGGTGACCGTGTGTGTGTGTTGTTGTTGTGTAGAGAAAGAGTGAATTAATGTTATTAGTAGCTTGATTGTTGGGTTGTGGATCCTTGTCGCTAACGAATGCTTAATAATTTTTGTGAAGTTGTTGCAATTAGAGACTTGTTTAGGAGTTATATGAATGGAATATGATGTCTCTTTGTATGTATGAATGACAATGACGTTAGTATGGGATTGTCGGAATGTATATTATAAGGTTGATATTGTACTCATTGAAGTTGTATGGCTTTGAAGAAAGTGGCAAATTGATATTATGTGCCTGAATTGGAATATGTGAAGCGCTAGTGTGATTGTCGAATTTTGTTAACCGTTTGGCCGGGTTTGAATTCCCGAGTGGTGTTTGATGAAAATTTGATGAAATTGAATGTCGAGGATGGTATATTTACAGAGGAAATGCTGCCGAAATTTCGGTAGCAAAGTCCTTCCTTAAGATTCTAACTCAAAGTGTACTAATGAAAGTTTTGGTAAACTTGACCAAATTGCAGATTTTGACGACCTTGTGACGCGAAATTGGAGTAGCTAAAGGAGCGGAAAAAGGTATGTAAGGCTTCACCCTTCTTTGTATGGCATGTCCTAGATATAATAAGTCGGGTACAAGCCTCGGGGACAACCCTAATCCCCGGAATCCGCACCTAAAGTTTTCAACTTTTCATTCAATGGAATTGAAGTAGAAAGTGCGTAAAATGATAGGAAGACCTCCTAGACCTCTATAACTTGCGTAAATGGGACCCGATCACCCTAGAACCCCCACAAGTAATGACATGACATGTAATACATGTAAATAGTACACGCTACCTCATCCGGCCCGAGGTGGGCCCGTTACTCCCGGACTTTCCTAAAAGTCTTAGTGGATGTACTTAAAGTGAATCCGAAGGGGACCTTTGATCCCGATCTTGTTACCAAATGGTAAGTACTATGATTCCCCTAACGAGGATGCCCCCAGGATGATAATAATGACCATGACGTTAGAAAAAAAAAGGAACGCCTATGATACGTACTACCGGAACGACTCTATGACTAAGACGACTAAGCTAAGTATCTTACGCAAACATGAAAGTGTTAAATTAAATTTTGAAACTTATTTATATCTCCAAGCTACGACTTTATTTTCTAAAGGATTTCAAAGCCTGTGAAATTACATCGATGATGCCCCGATCCTATTTTACGTCTACTTTACTATTATTCTCCGTTGTTAGTCCTACCTTAAGATACTCGTTCTTCCAAGGTGAGACAAAACTATAATTAGCATTCCATAATTAAATCGGAGGTCACCGACCTTACGTCACTCCGATGGATATATGATTTTCCTTGGGCTCCCTCGTGTGCTTATATGATGTATAATTATATGAAACATGCATATGTATATAAGAAAGATATAAGTATATGAAGTACGTATATGTATATAAGATAAGTAAATGTATATAAGATATGTATATGTATACAAGCTATGTATATGAACCTGGGCTGGGGGAAAAGGATATATGGGGGAAAGGGAGGGAAATATGTTCACTACCACCTGATCAGCTGGTTTATCATCCCGGACGCGGGGTGCCCGGACGCGGGATATATGGGAGAGCCGATTTATATATATCTACATCGGCGCCATGTGGGTGAGCCGACATTGTTCGGTGCTATGATATGACCTACCATGTCATGACCAGACATGATATGCTATGATACGCTATGACATGAAATGCTATGATACACTAAGCTATGCTATGATAGGACAGACTATGCTATGACATGATAAGCTATGATATGATACGATAAGCCATACTATGACGCGATATGCTATGACACGCTATGCTATGACATGATGCGTTAGGATATCATACCCGTGACATGACCAGCTACGATATGATAGGATGCGATACACTACGATAGTGCAGGGCGTAACACGATAAAACGTAACATGATATAAACCCTAGTTCCTATGTCTGCAGAAAAGAAACGTTGTAAAAAGAGAAAGACAAGTCCATATGACAGCCGGCCCGAGAAGGGGCCTCGCTAAGTGCAGGTTATTTTCTTGCCGCATTATCGATCCTATGACTCCCTGATGTTGTTAATCATGCTCTATATTACTGCTTGTATTATTTTCCATGCCTTACATACTCGGTACATTATTCGTACTGACGTCCCTTCTTGTGGGCGCTGCGTTCATGCCACGCAGGTCAGCAGATAGGTGGACGCGATCTTTAGGAGCTTACCAGCAGCACCCCACAGTGCTCCAGTTGTTCCGGAGCTTTATCTCAGCGGTACTATTCTGTATATGTATATTCGGGCACGATAGTACTCGGCCCTTTCTATGTATAAGTATACTATGTCTAGAGGCTCGTAGACAGATATGTACAGTCAGTCGGGTACAGTAGATTTATGATGTTTGGCATGATAATGTTGTTGTCTAAAGTATTAACTATGTTTGCCAGTTTATGTTTCAAAAAAAAAATATATGGCACTGTTTATATAAGATAGCTAAGGGGTGCTCGGTACAAGTATCGGGTACTCATCACGGCCCCTAGTCGGGTCGTGACAATATCCTGGTGTATTCTCGTACAGAATCGGAACATGCAGATCATCTAAGAATTGTTCTTGGCGTTCTTCGAGATCGGGAATTGTATGCAAAGTTTTCGAAGTGCGAGTTTTGGCTAAACTCAGTGGCATTTCTAGGCCATGTTATTTCAGATGATGGTATCCGAGTCGACACTCAGAAAACAGAAGCTGTGAAGACTTGGCCAAGGCCTACGACACCCACAGAAGTTCGTAGTTTCCTTGGGTTAGTAGGATACTATAGAAGATTTGTAGAGGGCTTCTCATCTATTTCAGCCCCATTGACAAAGTTAACCCAAATGTCGGCTAAATTCCAAGGAGTGATGCCTGTGAGCGTAGCTTCCAAGAGTTGAAAAACAGGTTGACCTCAGCACCAGTGCTAACACTGCCAGAAGGATCAGATGGCTATGTAGTATATTGTAACGCCTCGGGTGTGGGATTAGGATGTGTATTAATGCAGAATGGGAAAGTTATTGCATATGCTTCGAGACAGTTGCGAAAACATGAACAAAATTATCCCACTCATGATCTCGAGCTAGCTGCGGTCATTCATGCATTGAAAATATGGAGACACTACTTATATGGTGTGCACGTGGACATCTATACCGATCAAAAAGCCTTCAATATATTTTCAAACAGAAGGAGTTGAACCTGCGGCAAAGGAGATGGTTAGAATTACTGAAGGATTATGATGTGAACATTCTATATCATCCAGGGAAGGCGAATGTAGTAGCAGATGCACTTAGCCGCCGATCGATGGGTAGTTTATGTGGGGGTCCTTCCGAAAAGCGAGAAATGGTTCGTGAGGTCCATCGGTTAGCAAGTCTCGGCGTACGGCCAATTGATTCAAGAGATGCAAGTACTAGCATCCATGACCCCACAGTTTCATCATGGAATCTAGAAGTGAAGGAACGACAATATGAAGATCCTCAGTTAAGCCACTATCGAGATCTATCTCAGGAAAAGGAAAAATCTCCATTCGAAGTTTCCATAGAAGGGGTTCTTAGATGTCGAGGCCGGCTATGTGTACCGAATGTGGCAAACTTGCGCCAACGGATTTTAGAGGAAGCACATTATTCCCGGTATTATATTCATCCAGGTGCAACCAAGATGTACCACGATCTCAAATTGATATATTGGTGGGATGGCATGAAGCGAGACATAGCAGAATTTGTAGCACAGTGCCCAAATTGCCAGCAAGTGAAGGCCGAGCATCAAAAGCCAGGAGGGTTATTGCAAGCAATGGAAATTCCTACGTGGAAATGGGAATAAATTAACATGGATTTTGTGGTAGGATTACCCCGTACGCGAGGGAAGTATGATTCTATATGGGTGATCGTGGATAGACTCACGAAAGCAGCTCATTTTCTTCCCGTTAGAACCACATATTCAGCAGAAGATTATGCTAAATTGTATCTCAAGGAGATTGTACGACTTCACGATATTCCTTTGGCCATTATCACGGACAGAGGGGCACAGTTCACAGCCAAGTTCTAGAAGTCCTTTCAAGAAGGTCTAGGTACTCAAGTTAAGCTCAGCACGGCGTTCCATCCGCAGACCGACGGACAAGCCGAGCGTACTATTCAGACCATGGAAGATATGCTACGAGCGTGTGTGCTGGACTTGGGTGGTAGTTGGGATGAGCATTTGCCTCTTATTGAATTTGCCTATAATAACAGCTATCATTCCAGTATTCAAATGGCCCCGTACAAGGCCTTATATGGAAGAAAATGCAGATCTCCAATTGGATGGTTTGAAACCGGAGAAGTACAATTGATAGACCCCGACTTGATCCAACAAGCAGTTGAGAAGGTTAAAGTGATTCGAGACCGACTGTTAACAGCTCAAAGTCGCCAAAAGTCTTATGCAGACAACCGCTAGTTGATACACCTCATAGTTTTGTACGTTGAGATTCGTTAGGTGTTAATTGTACTAATCGTCGACACATGAGTTATCTTCTAGGATATATGAGATTATATTTGCCTATATTATGGTTATGATGGTTTAAGTTCATGTAATAAGTTATGGAAGGATTGGAGAACAAGCGCATTAAGGAAATTAAGTTTGTCGGAACTTTGGGAAAACATGGCAAAATTTTGGACATGATTTTTGGTCCAACTTGAGAGAGGTATATCTCCTAGAATATGATGAGTTGTGGTGTGCATTACCTATCCAAACTGAAATTCATTGACTCTAGTTACCAACATAACAAGCCGTTCATTATTATGACATCAGAGTAGAAAGTTGTGGTGTTTTAAGACAGACTGCTCCAGCGGTGAAATTTGATGGTTCAATTTTACGGACCGCAAAACTATCTGCGGCCTGTCAAATGGAGTTTTTCCCACCATAAAACAGTTCCAGTGAGGACATTTTGGGTGGTCCATTTGATGGAGCATCAAATATTTTGCGTTCTGTCAAAGTGGCTGCAAAAAGTAAGTCGGTGGCCAACCTTTTTATGTTATAAATTCGTTCCAAGGTTCATTTTCACCATTTCCATCTCAAAATTCAACCAAATACTCTCCAAAACCCTCTCCTTAAGTTCATATGCTAATCAAGGCCAAACCCAGGATGATCAAGGGATTCAAGTGCTAGAAAGCTCACTAGGGTTAGTAAAGATCAAGTATCTCTTTGGTGTTGAAGTTGGAGGTTTTATCCTAGTGAAGTAATTTGATCCAAAGCTTGCTCTTGTGTGATTAAGGTAAGTTGAGGTTGTTTGATTGTTATACAATTTGATTGAAGGAGGAAAATGAAAATAGAGTTCAACTATGAATATGATAATATTTTGTGCAATAAATTAACTTGAGTTATAATTTTTGGCATATTATGAGTATAATGTTGTTATGAGTAGTACTAATGATGATGAGGAAGTGTTGTACCCAAGTGTATAAGGGGTTTTGTTGAAGTTTTTGTTATGAGTTGGTTGTAAAAAGGAGTTTTTGGATTGAATGGAGCATAACTTGAATGTAATCTCTCGAGTATGGGATTGTTGATGTTGCTATTGTCGTTAGGGAGTTGTTTTGGAAATTGGTAGAAGTAGATGAAATAGGGGAAATGCTACCCAATTTAAGCTAGCTCACAAATTACTCTAGTTTGTCCTCATGAGAGTTTTCAAGGCTTAACTCTAGTATGAATTATGTTACACCTCGGAAATTTCTCCGTACTTGTATGATGAGTGGAATGATGAAAAATTGAGTGAATGATGTTTTATTAAGTCGGGAATGGCTAATTAAGAATTTTTGGAAATAAGAAAGTCGCGGAAATGTTTTCAGCCCAGTGGTCGTGTATGGCACTATACGGCCCGTAAAGTGATTTACGGACCGTATAGTGCAGTCGTCCTCCAGCTTGTCAGAAATCTCAACTTTCTGTAAATGTTGAATATGCTTAAATACGACCCAGTTTACGGGCCGTAAACTGGTTTACGGACCGTAAACCAGGTCGTAAACTACCATGTCCATCAGCCAAAACTTTCTGTCTTTGAAATGGTTAAATAGGACTTGGTGGACGACCCGTAAACTGGTTTACAGACCGTAAACCTCAGTCGTAAATTGCCATAATCCCCAGCCAAAATTTCTATTTTTGGGATGCTTAAAAACGACCACAGTGGACAGACCGTAAATCAAAATACGGTCTGTATATGGTGGTTTACAACCACTGTTCATCCCGACAAGAATTCATTAAAGATTAGATTTGTGATTTTAAAGGGGACTTATGCCTCATTTCAACTCATTATTCATTCAACCAACCCAAGAAACTTCTAGACCTCTCCACATACTTCATCTATAGAAATCCCAAAGAATCAAAAGAACATCAAGTCATCAACACCAAATTCATGAAAATAAGTGTAAGAACACATCAAAGGATCTTCTAAGCCAAGAAATTCCCAAGAAGGTGGAACTAGGGTTTTGGCTAATTAGAGTATTTCAACTTAAGGATTGTTCAACCATCCTCCAAGGTAAGTTTCATTATTATTCCATATTGTTTGAAGTATTGGAAAGCCTAGATACTTGAAATGAAGAAGAACTTAGAAATGGGTCATTATTGAGTGAATAGTGACATAAATGAATGATAGTGGAATTGAACTATGAATATTGAAGTGTTGTGAGTACTAATACGTTATAAATGATGTTTATATCATGAAACAAGCATTAAATGCATGAAAACGCAAGGATGAGCTAGTAGTAGAAATAAGGGGAAATTGGAGGAAAATGGTGGATTTTGCCAAATGTACGAAAATGACGATTGTCGATGACGATATTGCGAATAATATTATGAATGTTGAGAGTTGATATAAAACATGAGAAAAATGGTATGAGCGAAGGAAGAGTTGTCTGACTTTTCCTAGAATTACCGATGCGTTCTTGTGGTTAGTTTACTAATGTTGATACGGCTTATCTTATGAAGGTAACGACGTGATGTCGACGGAGAGCAAGTGAGCGATATCTTAGCTAAACGACCAAGGTATGTGAGGCTAGTCCTTCTTTCTAATGGCATGAATCTTTTAGTCTGCGTTTCTATTCTCTTCATGAGTTCTCACATTCTAAGAAGGTTAAAGGCCTATGCCTATAAATGTCTATATGAGATAAGCTATACAATATGAGGATGTTATTACTTGCCAACACTAACCTTATATATTAGTCCTTTCAAGGTGAGGCAGAATGTCCATAATGGTTCCATAATGTAACCAGGGGATTACGACCTTACGTCACCCCGAGAGAGTAAAGTTGATCTTGAGCCTTATACACATATCATGATAAGATTAGTATTTTACGATGAGCATATTTTTATGAATATTTTGCATTGAGCATGTCATGAGCATTTTACACTGGGCCTAGTTGGCCGGGCAGACACCGCTTCGGCGGGCGGCGATACGGATACACAACGACTTACGGGCGTGAGCAGACACCACTAGTGGGCGGCATGAGATGGTACCCCGGACGCGGGAGGCCTGGACGCGGGCTAATATTATTGATTATCACACCGTTCTAACATGGACGGTAGCTTGCATATGATGCATACATTTTATGATGATGAGTATGAGTAAGATAGCATGCATTACTTCATTTATGATTATCAGTCAGATCCAGATGTCTCATGTTGATGATATTCCCATATTATTGATGTCTCCTTTCATGATGTTTGCCTCTCATACTCGGTACAATATTCGTACTGACGTCCTTTCTTCGGACGCTGTGTTCATGCCCACAGGTAGACAGGGAGGAGAGCTTGGCCCAGGTCCTCAGTAGCTGTCAGCTGATAGATAACACTCCATCGTTCGGAGGTGCTTATGGATATTCTTTTGATGTACATTCGTATATGCATATTTTGGGCATGACGGAGTCTTGTTCCGTCTATGTATTCATTATGTTAGTAGAGGCTCGTAGATACGCAGTGTGGGTTAGATGGTCTCACAAGATGTTTTCATATGTTTGTATATTGTTTGATGGCCGAGAGACAAATTTATATAAAGTACTTATGTTTTGATAAAATATGATTTTCCTACAATTGGTATGTAAAATTGATAAAAGAGTAATAGAGTGAGCGGTGCTCGGTAACTAGCTCCGGGTACCCGTCACGACCCCTAGCTGGGTCGTGACAAATTATCTTGAATTTAGATTTGCGAGCTTGGGAGGAAAAACGTTAAGTAGTTAAGGAGACGAGAAGGTATGTTACGGCTAACCATTTCTTTCTTATGGCATCATGACTTCAATACGAACATAAATACAAATGGCCTCTATGATAACTCCATTTCTAGAAATACTAAAGCTTATAGTTCTTGATTTTCTTATGATATTTTTGAGCTATGTTGCATGATTATTGTTCTTGTTCATTATTGTTGATCTCCTCTTATGAGAGTTGTTCCTTCAAGGTGAGATATATCGACGATGATAATTCCATAATGAAAATCGGAGGTTTACCGAACTTACGTAACCCTGATAGAGTTGTAGCTTTCATTTGGGCTCTCATGCATGCTTTATATATATGTATGTATTTTCTCAAATCCCGCCACGCTATAGTCGATCGAGAAGGCACATAGATGTGCACACCACTGCAGTGGGCAGGTTATGATGTTACCCCAGATGCGGGATACCCCGGACGCGGGATTTCCCGAAAGCGGGATGAAGATGGTATGATGATAAAACCGAGCCTAAATGGCTGGGCAGGATTCTATATATATGTATGTATGATTTTTTTTTTAAAAAGCTAAGCATACATGATTTCCGCCTTAAGAGGCATTCAGAGGTACATATTATCTCTTTATCTTATGTTCTCTTTATACTTTCATTATTTTATTACTCATGCCTTACATACTCGGCACATTATTCGTATTGACGTCCTTTTGTTTGTGAATGCTGCTTTCATCCCCGCAGGTAGACTGAGAGACAGACCAGACCCCTAGGCTGCTTCATCAGTGATTGTACAGGAGCGATCCATTGTTCTGGAGCGGTGGTTCAGCTGGTATTATTCTTCTGTGTGCATATCTGGGCATAGCGGGGTCCTATCCCGTCTTTATGATATTATGCACTCCATATAGAGGCTCATAGACTGATGTATATTGTAAGATAGCCTGTAACTCATCGGTTCATATTTTTGTATATCCTTTTTGGCAGGATTGTCAGCTTGCGCATATGAGCATAGTTGATGATGATTGTATAAATGTACATTTATCATTTGGATTCATGCCCTTACAGATTATGATAGGTTTGAGTTATCTTTGTGGTCCTCCAACATATGATTATGAGATGTATGATAAGAGGTGCTCGGGAGGTTAGCTTTGGGTGCCTATCATGGCCCTTTGGTTGGGTGTGTCTACAAGCCGTGTCCAGTAGAGCCTTGTTTATGGGTGTGATGCCACACTTATAAATAGGAGGCTGCGGGGCATTTAGGAATGATTGACCTTTCTTTATCATCTTAGATCGTGCGATAGAGCCATGTTATAAGGATTCCCTTTTTCCTGACTGTGAGTAATGATTTCAGCAATGCTTGTGAAGAGAAAAGCTTCAGCGGCCCAGAAGGGCAAGTCATCGAAAGGTAGGAGAATTGAATAGGTACCGCCTACAGAAGTAGATGAGGGCGAGTCCCAGAATGAGGTTCCATCTCAGTCCTCCCGTACTTCGCCCGCTCCAGATGAGCATAGAGGAGCCTCAGCTCCAGCTCCAGCACCCCAGTTTCTCTCCCAGATGCCTGAAGCCAAGAAATGAGAGAGGCTATTCAGTTGTTAACCCAGTTAGTAGCCGCTCAGACTTAGCGACAGGGTGCGGGTTATGGTGATAGGGTTGTTAGCGCCAGAGTACGTGATTTCATTAATTTAGGCGGTCTAGAATTCATTGGGTCAGAACCAGATGAGTACCCATAGAACTTCATAGATGGGATGTTGAGGACATTGCGGGTAATGCTTGCCTCAGATATTGAGTCCGTAGAGTTGGTCTCTTATAGATTACGGGATGTTGTTGTTCATTTGTATAATACCTGGATATCTTCTAGAGGGGTTAACACACCTCCACCTGTATTGCAAGTGTTTGTAGATGCTTTCATTCATCATTATTTGTTGGCAGAGATTCGACGGGTTGGAGCTGATAGGTTCCTGAACCTCAGATAGGGAAACATGAGTGCTCGGGAGTATAGTTTTCATTTTAATTCATTGGCCAGGTATGCTTTAGCTATGGTAGCTGATATGGGAGATCGTGTCCACCGGTTTGTGAGCGGTTTGGGGCCACACTCGATTGATGATTTGTTGACCGCCTCACTTCAAGAAGGTATGGATATTTCTCGCAATCAGGCCCGCGCCTAGAATCTTGAGGGACGGCAGCTGCAGCAAAGGAGTGAGCGCGAGCATGATAGTAAGAGGGCCAGATCCTCAGGTGCTGTTAGTGAGTTCAGAGGGTTTCAGAGGCAGCAGTATTCTAGGCACTCAGGTCATTCAGCGGTTATTGCACCTCTACAATTTGTAGGCAAGATATTTGATCGACCTATTCATTCCGGACCAGGTCATAATCCAGAGCCTCGGCTTCTCAGTATAGGGTTGATTCATACTAGACGATGCCACCTTTACCATGATGTACTTTGTGTGGTAAGCTACATTCAAGACAATGCCACTTGGGTTCAGATGCTTGTTATGCCTATGGTCAGGCAGGCTATATGATTCGTGACTGTCCATCGAGAGGTGGTAGAGGTATGGTTCAGCCCATAGGATCAGCAACTGGTTCTTCATCGTCTGTACGCCCTTTGGGGAAAATCTTTCAGACATCAGTAGGTTATGGTAGAAGTAGAGGAGGAGCGTCCAGTTCAAGCCGTCCTTAGAACCGTATTTATACACTGGCTGGACGACAGGTTCTTGAGTCTTCACCCGATGTTGTGACAGGTATATTATCAGTATCTTCTCATGATATGTATACATTGATTTATCCAGGTCCTACCTTGTCATATGTTACTCTTTATATTGCTAGTCGGATTGGGGTGAAACCTGAGTCGATTAAACCTTTTGAAGTGTCTACACTCGTTGGTGACCCAGTAATAGCTAGACGGGTATATATAAATTGTGTGGTTATAGTCTGTGACCGTTATACTGTGGAAAATTTATTTGAGTTAAATATGGTATATTTTGATGTTATTGTGGATATGGATTGGTTGGCTTCTTGTTATGCTAATATTGATTGTAGAATGAGATGGTTCGATTCCAGTTCCCAGGAGAACCAGTTCTGGAGTGGAAGGGTAATACAGCGTCTCCGAGAGGTAGGTTTATTTGCTATCTCGAGGCAAGGAAGATGATTGCTAAAGTTTGTACTATCATGTAGTCCGGGTTAAAGATACAGAAGCAAAGTCGCCACTTTTCAGTCTGTTCCAGTAGTTTATGAGTTTCCGGATATATTCTAGAACGAGCTTCTAGGCCTTCCACCAGAATGAGAGATTGATTTTTCCATTGATGTGCTACCAGATACTAAGCCAATATCTATTCCTCCTTATATAATGGCACCTGCAGAATTAAGAGGGTTGAAGGAAGAATTAAAGGATTTACTTGAAAAAAACTTTGTTCGTCACCGTAGGGAGCACCTGTGTTGTTTGTATGAAAGAAAGATGGCTCCTTGCGAATGTGTATTGATTACAGAAAGCTGAATAAGGTGAGGATAAAGAACAAGTATCCACTTCCAAGAATCGATGACTTATTTGATCAGCTGCAGGGTACCAAATGGTTCTTTAAAATATATTTAAGATCCGGGTATCACCAGGTGGGAGAAATACATTCTGAAGACACCAGATATGGTCATTTTGAATTTCGTGTAATGTCGTTCGGGTTGACTAATGCACCGGTAGTATTTATGGATTTGATGAATAGTGTATTCAGGCTTTTCCTAGATTCATTTGTGATTGTGTTTATCAATGATATTCTGGTATATTCTTGATCCGAGGCAGAGTATGCAAATCATTTATGTGTTGTTCTTAGAGTTCTTCAGGCTTAGAAGTTATATGCAAAGTTCTCAAAATGTAAGTTCTGGCTAAATTCTGTGATTTTTCTGGGGGCACATTATTTCAGCTGATGGTATTCGGGTGGATACCCAGAAGATTGAAGCTGTGACGACTTGGTCAAGACCTATAGCACCTAATGAAGTTCGTAGTTTCCTGGGTTTAGTAGGTTATTACCAAAGATTTGTAGAAGGGTTTTCTTCTCTTTCTGCACCATTGACAAAGTTGACTCAGAAATCAGCTAAGTTCCCATGGACGGATGCTTGTGAGTGCAGTTTTCAGGAATTGAAGAATAGATTAACTTCAGCCCCGGTCCTGACACTTTCAGAAGGATAGGAGGGCTATGTTATTTATTGTGAGCTTCAGCAGTTAGCTAGCCTAGGAGTTCGATTATTGGACTCAGGTGATATGGGAGTTACTATTCAAGATTTAGCTATGTCGTCTTTAGTAGTTGAAGCGAAAGAGCGCCTGTATGAGGATCCCATGTTAGTCCATTACAAAAGTACATCTCTTCAGAAGAAAGAGTTGCCATTTGAGATTTCTGCAGATGGAGTTCTCAGGTACTGAGGCATACTATGTGTTCCTGATGTTGCAGAGTTAGGTCGCCAGATTTTAGGGGAACCCCATTGTTCCTGTTATTCTGTTCATCCGGGAGCGACAAAGATGTACCATGAAATAAAGTAAACTTATTGGTGGGATGGAATGAAGAAAGGCATAGCAGAGTTCATAGGTCAATGTCCTAATTGTTAGCAGGTAAAGTTCGAGCATCAGAAGCACTGTGGATTGTTGCAAGCTATTGAAATTCCAACTTGGAAATGGAAAGTAATTAATATAGATTTCATTATAGGCTTGCCTCGTTCTCACCGTAAGTATGATTCCATAAGGGTAATTGTGGATGGACTTATGAAATCAACTAATTTTCTACCTGTCCGAACTACATACTCAGCTGAAGATTATGCAAAGCTTTATTTCAAAGAAATAGTATGACTCCATGGTGTTCCAGTATCCATTATCAACCGACAGAGGTGAGCAATTTAAAGCTAATTTCTGGAAATCTTTCCAGAAGGGGTTGGGGACTCAAGTGAGTCTTAGCACAGCATTCCACCCCCAGACTGATGGACAAGTTTAACGTACTATTCATACTCTCGAAGTTAAGCTACGGGCATGTGTATTAGATTTTGGAGGTAGTTGGGATAATCATTGGCCACTCATTGAATTTTCATATAACAATAGTGATCATTCAAGTATCCATGGCCCCGTATGAGGCTTTGTATGGGCGGAAGAGTAGATCACCAATTGGATAGTTCGACGTAGGTGAGACTAAGTTAGTAGGGCGAGATTTGATTCAGCAAGCAGTGCAAAAGGTCAAGCTTATTCAGGATCAATTATTGGCAGCTCAGAGTCGTAAGAAATCTTATGCAGATAATTGCTGACGAGACATAGAAATACAATTTAATGATTGGGTATTCTTAAAGGTGTCACCGATTAAAGGTGTCATGAGATTTGGCAAGAAGGGTAAACTTATCCCTCAATACATTGCACCTTACAAAATTGTACGCAAAGTAAGCCAGGTGGCCTATGAGTTAGATTTACCTTTAGACTTGGAGTCAGTCCACCCGATTTTCCCTGTGTCCATGCTTCGCAAGTACATTGGAGATCCTTCTAGAGTTGTACCCATAAATGATGTTTAGGTTACCATCAATTATCTTACGAAGAAGTTCCCATTGCTATTCTAGATAGGCAGGTTCGGAGATTGAGGACTAAAGATGTAGCTTCAGTGAAGGTCCTTTGGATGAATAGGAATAAAGAAAAAATAATTTGAGAAGCTGAAGCAGATGTGAGGTCCAGGTATCCACACTTGTTTCCACTCCCAGAGGAGGTTCAGAGAGACACTATTGTCTTCAAGTGCATAATGCTGTAATTATATGAATATTGGTCGTGGGAGGCCATTGTTGTTATTCTTGTTGTAGCCATATATGGCGTTGTATATTTTGGGTTGTTGTGATAGGTTGGTAGTTGTCACGACCCAACCCCGTGGGCCATGACTAGTGCCCGAGCTGGACACTCGTATACGTACCTGTTAAATATAGACAAGCTGATTCTTAAGAACAATATGGAAACTTTGCAAAAGAACCTCAAAGGTTCACAACATCATCATTTATAGGTATCCAGGTAACCTGTCTCCTGAGGAGTCACAACTAATCAAAATATAATAAGATACGCAAGCCGACAAGGCTGCCACTACATGTCAAAATGATACGCAAGCCGACAAGGCTGCCACAACATGTCAATACCATACATAAGCCGACAAGGCTGTCACAACATGTCAATACCATACGTAAGCCATATAGGCACAGCAGAACAAAACTTATACACAACCCACACATATGTCTATAGACCTCTAAGAGTATCGATAGTGAAATATGACGGGACAGGGCCTCGCCGTACCCCTGGATAAACATATATATATATATATATATATATATATATATATATATCCAAAGATCTGTACCAAACGTCTAGGCTCCGGAACAGTGGAGCTCACCAAGACAGCTAAGTAGAAGTCCTAAGCTGGAGGGTCACCAAACCGGCTATCTGTACCTGCGGGCATGAAATGCAGCCCCCCGAAGAAAGGGGGTCAGTACGAGATATGTACTGAGTATGTAAAGCATGAAATACAGTAAAGAGGATCCTGACTGAAATAGAGATCACAGGAGACAAGTATGACATTCAAAATACCAATACACTTGCCTTATGAAATGTAAATCGTGCATATCAATGTCATATATCATACCCGGCCCATTATGGGACTCAGTGACATAATCATATCATCATCATATATATATATATACCGTACCGAACACTCTAGCGAGGGACTCAGTGAATAAAGTCATCACATGCCATCCTTGGCGCCATAATCACATCATCATATCGTCATATCATCATTTCATCACATCATCATATCATCATATATATATATACCGTACCCGGCCCTCTAGTGAGGGACTCGGTGAACAATGCAGTGGAACTGTGCACGAAAACATACCCGGCCCGGGACTCGGTGAAAGATACATTGAGGCATGCACGAGCAGAGTAGTGAGCAACCATATGCAAACTAAGTCATATCTGAGACTCAATAGAATAATCAAAATGAACTATCATTTGAAAATCAAGACAATACTCATATCAAGTACCCTTCGAATATCATTATGGATCATATCAAATAGAACTTCAGGAATCATAGACACGTATCAAGACATAATAAAATAGGTTCTGGAAATCAAAGACATTAGCCATCCTAGTGGCTCTAAGAATGGGAGCTTCTTTGGAGTCATATATACGTCATCTGTTTGTTTCATAAAGATCATGCCAAAAGAAGGAAGGGTTAGCTTTACATACCTGTCGTAGATCAACCGTAACCATGTTTGCTTCGTCGCCCCTTTAGCCTATTTAATATGAGAGTAACACTATTGTTAATAAACTACGACTTCCTAAACTTATAAATTTACAACCAATCACTTATGGGAACCACTTCTTAGTTCATACTTCTTGATTAGTATTTTGATTAGTTTAGAACTTAACGGAAATTGGGCAGCATTTCCTCTATATCTTTAGTACCTCCCAATTTGGTATATCACCATAACAGCCCAACAACAAATAAATCTCAACAACACAACATGCATATCCATAATAACTTCATAATACTTTCTAACGAGCGACAAGCTCGAATTAGAATCCGTACACTCCATAGCATCTTTTCGTATGTTTCCTTTTTAACCTTAAAAATATTCTCAACATGATAAGGGAATCATTTACCACAAATCTCAGCTTTATATCATATAATTACAACAAGAAAAACAGCCCACACATATGTCTATAGACCTCTAAGAGTATCGATAGTGAAATATGACGGGACAGGGCCTCGCCGTACCCTGGATAAACATATATATATATATATATATATATATATCCAAAGATCTGTACCAAAAGTCTAGGCTCCGGAACAGTGGAGCTCACCAAGACAGCTGAGTAGAAGTCCTAAGCTGGAGGGTCACCAAACCGGCTATCTGTACCTGCGGGCATGAAACGCAGCCCCCCGAAGAAAGGGGGTCAGTACGAGATATGTACTGAGTATGTAAAGCATGAAATACAGTAAAGAGGATCCTGACTGAAATAGAGATCACAGGAGACAAGTATGACATTCAAAATACCAATACACTTGCCTTATGAAATGTAAATCGTGCATATCAATGTCATATATCATACCCGGCCCATTATGGGACTCGGTGACATAATCATATCATCATCATATATATATATATATATACCGTACCGAACCCTCTAGCGAGGGACTCAGTGAATAAAGTCATCACATGCCATCCTTGGCGCCATAATCACATCATCATATCGTCATATCATCATTTCATCACATCATCACATCATCATATATATATATACCGTACCCGGCCCTCTAGTGAGGGACTCGGTGAACAATGCAGTGGAACTGTGCACGAAAACATACCCGGCCCGGGACTCGGTGAAAGATACATTGAGGCATGCACGAGCAGAGTAGTGAGCAACCATATGCAAACTAAGTCATATCTGAGACTCAATAGAATAATCAAAATGAACTATCATTTGAAAATCAAGACAATACTCATATCAAGTACCCTTCGAATATCATTATGGATCATATCAAATAGAACTTCAGGAATCATAGACACGTATCAAGACATAATAAAATAGGTTCTGGAAATCAAAGACATTAGCCATCCTAGTGGCTCTAAGAATGGGAGCTTCTTTGGAGTCATATATACGTCATCTGTTTGTTTCATAAAGATCATGCCAAAAGAAGGAAGAGTTAGCTTTACATACCTGTCGTAGATCAACCGTAACCAAGTTTGCTTCGTCGCCCCTTTAGCCTATTTAATATGAGAGTAACACTATTGTTAATAAACTACGACTTCCTAAACTTATAAATTTACAACCAATCACTTATGGGAACCACTTCTTAGTTCATACTTCTTGATTAGTATTTTGATTAGTTTAGAACTTAACGAAAATTGGGCAGCATTTCCTCTATATCTTTAGTACCTCCCAATTTGGTATATCACCATAACAGCCCAACAACAAATAAATCTCAACAACACAACATGCATATCCATAATAACTTCATAATACTTTATAACGAGCGACAAGCTCGAATTAGAATCCGTACACTCCATAGCATCTTTTCGTATGTTTCCTTTTTAACCTTAAAAATATTCTCAACATGATAAGGGAATCATTTACCACAAATCTCTGCTTTATATCATATAATTACAACAAGAAAAACAGCCCACAACTCCAACTCTATCACATGACAATTCTATTCGCCAGTTCGTATTTATTTCATCTAGCAATGTAGATACGACTTGGGTAACTCAAATACATATAGAAGAGAGGATTTCTTACCTTATATGCCAAGATTTAATCTTCTTCCACCTTATTTCTTTACGAAGAAATTTTTCCGATTTGCTAGGATCCGGAGGAAACCACCGTGGGTATAACCTCTATATCATTCTTCACGTTTTTGCCTCTGTGAAAGAGATTTATTAGTTTTTTTTTTCCACGTTTCTGCCCCTTTCTCTACATGTTGAAAGAACATCTATATATATCTAAATGTATCCAAAATGTTGCTGCCCATATCTTGTAATGAATTATCCTCCAAAGATGAAAATGTATGGTTGTTCATATGCTCTTGTTGCTGCTTTCACCATCCGTTTTCAGCCCCCTTTCCTCTATTTTATTTTCTTGTCAATATGAACTTTCATCATAGTAAAAAAAAAATTTTAATGGTCTTAGGTCCTTATACGTGTGGACTTATAGTTCCACCTAGTATTAGTCACTAATGTGACACTTAACTATACTATTTTGATGCCACCCCATTTTGTTCACGTGGGAGTGTCCCCCAATGTCACCCAATAATCCCAATCAATTTATTTACTTCCACTATAATTTCCCCACTTAATCAATTACACACATAATTAATTTTTTGGTCTCAATTCACTTAAACATGAACCACTTTTAACATACTTCATATACTCATTATTATGCTCATATGATATGGCTCTAGTCCATAGCCTCATTTGCCACACATAAAATATTATTTCCAGTCATCGTCGTCACACTTTTCCATCTTAAATCATTTCGGGACTTCATCCCTTGTATACACCAAGTTATTCGTTTCATGCTTGAATATGCTCAAATCCTCCGGGCTCGAGTAATTTACTCATGTTGGACGATCCAATTTTCTAGTCCAAAAATACAGTGTATTATAGCTTGGACCGCATTTCATTCAAATAAATGTTGAACCTCGACGAAACTTATTTTCTTCGATTTGTTTAACTTTTAATATTTACAACACATCTGTACCATTACTCTAACCACCTATAAGCTTGGGGGATAACCTCGTTTCCGTTACTAAATTCATTTAACTCGCACACTTTCCAACGCATGAGAATACGGGATGTACCAGTAGTACTATAGTTACAGGAGAAACTCTGTTGAAATTTTTATAGAATTCCTAAGTGTTTAACATTAGAGGATGAATGTTTCTTAGGGGGGAAGGATGTTACATCTCGTAGTTTAGTACGTTGAGATTCGTTAGGTGTTAGTTGTCCTCATCATGGACACTGGAGTTATCTTCGAGGATATATGAGATTATATGTGCCTATATTATGGTTATGATGGCTTAAGTTCATGTAATAAGTTATGGAAGGACTGGAGAACAAGCGAATTAAGGAAATTAAGTTTGTCGGAACTTTGGAAAAACATGACAGAATATTGGACAGGATTTTTCGTCCAACTTGAGAGAGGTATATCTCCTATAATATGATGAGTTGTGGTGTGCATTACCTATCCAAATTGAAGTTATGAGTCTAGTTTCCTACACAAAGTAGAAAATTGTGGGTGTTTTAAGACAGACTGCTCGGGCAGTGAAATTTAACGGTTCAGTTTGACGGACTGTAAAACTTTCTGCGGCCCGTCAAATGGAATTTTTTCCACCGTAAAACAGTTCCAGTAAGGACATTTTGGGTGGTCCATTTGACGGAGCGTCAAATATTCTGCGGTCCGTTAAAGTGGTCACAAAAAGTAAGTCGGTGGCTTACCTTGTTATGTTATAAATTCGTTCCAAGGTTCATTTTTCACCATTTCCACATCAAAATTCGTCCAAATACTCTCCAAAACCCTTTCCTAAAGTTCATATGATAATCAAGGCCAAACCCAAGAGGATCAAGATATTCAAGTGCTAGAAAGCTCACTAGGGTTAGTAAAGTTCAAGTATCTCTTCGGTGTTGAAGTTGGAGGTTTTATCCTAGTGAAGTAATTTGATCCAAAGCTTGCTCTTGTATGATTAAGGTAAATTTTCACATCTATTGCATGTTGTTGAGGTTGTTTGATTATTATACAATTTGATTGAAGGAGGAAAATGAAAAGAGAGCTCAACTCTGAATTTAATAATATTTTGAGATATAAATTAACTTGAGTTATAATTTTTGGTATGTTATGAGTATAATCATGTTATGAGTGGTAATAATGTTGATGGGGAAGTGTTGTATACAAGTGTATAAGGGGTTGTGTTGAAGTTTTTATCACGACCCAATCGGAGGGCCAGGACGGGTACCTGTCATGACCCAACCGAAGGGTTATGATGGGTACCCGGAGGTAGCCTACCAAGCACCTCTTAACATACTTTTCATATTCATATATAGATGGACAACATAG
Organism: Lycium barbarum; assembly: GCF_019175385.1. Taxonomy (NCBI): domain Eukaryota; kingdom Viridiplantae; phylum Streptophyta; class Magnoliopsida; order Solanales; family Solanaceae; genus Lycium; species Lycium barbarum. The sequence goes on from NC_083338.1 coordinate 72,314,736, forward strand.
CTAACTCATAAATACCATTATTTATAAGAGCATGAATTCAAAGATAACACATCTATATAACATCACCAACTATGCCATAAGTACAGGCCAACAAGGCTGCCACAAATGATATACAGCAAAATGAATCAATAAGGTTACTGAACATCTACTGTGTAGATTTTTCTACGAGCCTCTACAAAGAGTATAAAATATCATATGGACCGGATAGGACCCCGCCATGCCCATCTGTACAAAAAAGAATAATACCGGATAAAATATGGCTCCAGGACAAATGGAGCGCTCCTGTTCAAACGCTAATGAAAGAGCCGAAGGATCCGATCCGTATCCCTGTCTACCTGCGGGCATGAATGCAGCATCCATAACAAAAGGATATCAGTACGAGCAATGTAATGAGTATGTAAGGCATGAATAACAACATAAATAAAGTATGAGAGAAGCATAGGATAGGACAAATAATCTATACATCTGATTGCCTCTTAAGGTGGATATCATGCATGCTTAGATTTAAAAAAAAACATTTTCATACATACATAATATAACTGTTAGTCTGTGGAAAAAATAACCCGATCCAGAAATGTTATTGTTGCGGAACGTGCAGTCTGATCCATACATCATTTTATCCCGCTTTCGGGGTATCACCATAACCTGCCCACTGCATTGGTGTGCACATCTACGTGCCTGGCCGACAATAGCGCGACGCAGTGTGAGAAAATACATACATATATATAAAGCATACATGAGAGCCCGAATAAAAAGCCATAAATATATCGAAGTGACGCAAGGTCGGTAACCTCCGAAGTGCCATTATGGAATCATCATCGTCGCTAAATCTTACCTTGAAGGAACAAATATCATAGGATGAGATCATCAACAATGAGTATAATTCAAAAACTATAAACAAGACCAATAATATCATGAGAATGTCCAGAACTATAAGTTTTGGAATTTTTGGAAATGAAATCGTCGTTATCATCGTGAAGAGCATTTATCAACTGTAACAACCCACTCGGTCGTTACTTAATACTTCATGAACCCATGCCCAATCTAGGGATATGATCTTAATAGTAAGCCCCATGGGGTGTTTAAAGGTGTAATAGTGGGAAAAATCAGTTTCAGGAAGAGTTAAAAGTCGTGGGCGCTAGGCTGGAAATGGCCCTCTATCGCGGCCACTATAGCGAGGCTACATCCGCCGCAGCGGACGTGGCGGGCCAGTAGACGCGTTTTTGATACTCAGTTTATATTTCACCCTTCGTTGTTTAATAAAAGACCCTCCAAGGCTGCCATTATGTTTTCACAAGAAGAAAACCCCTTGACACCACAAGAAGAGGCTTATCCAACACTCTCCACATCTTTCCCCGCAACTAGCATCTCTCATGGATTTGGATAAAGGCTAGGAGGCCGAGTAATTCAGGCAAATTCAAATTGATGTTCGTCATCGAGGTAAGTTATGGTTTACTTGAGTTAGACTTTGATTAGTGAATCGTAAATACTATTAGAGTTGACGGGAGATTGAATTATTAGGTCTTCGAACACGGAGTTTGGATAGATATATTCACAATTCAACGAAAATACTGTGTTAATAGTAACTACGATAACAATGATTGGTTAATTGAGTACTGAATGCTAATATCGTTGATGTTTAAACGTTACACAATAGGAAGTGATTATTTGTCATGGTTAAAGAGGGGTATTTCATTGTTCAGAATATGTAATACTACGTATATTTGATTCCAGTGTGTATTTTCAAGTATATCAAAATTTTCCTCTGATTGTCATTCTTGTCAAGAAAGAGGATTGCATAGGGAGGATTTAAGGATGGCATAATGGTGCTACGCCCATCAAGGGCATAATTCATGACATTGTTTTCATTCATTGGCATCATTGCATATATTGCATGTGGTCATGAGGTAATACATGGAGCAGAAAGTCTGAGCACGTGCCAGCTGTGTTATCTGATCGTATGGCCGAATAGGGTTGAATGAGGCACTATTTGATAGCCAATCATTGGCAGTAACGTAAAGGTAAGTATATCTATATGATATGGATCCGCATCCGTGGTTCTTTCCGGAGCGGATGATTTATGGCTCGGGTCCGATAAGTATCCAGAACGAGTGGTACATAGACACCATGTGTCCCCTGCAGGTCATGACTAATGAGTAATGACATCAGTAAGCATGGATATATAGTATGATTGGGACCTTGCATCGCATTGCATTACATTACATTTCATACTGCTTTGTCCTTATGTTTGTGTGTTGTTGGTATGTTCTATATTGCAGTATGCATCTTGTATGATTTTATGGAAGTTATGTGAGGTGGTAATCACTATGAAGGTAAGTGTAAGAACGAATTACTAAGTGGTAAGTTTACCATGGGTGCATCATATTCTAGTAAGTGAACTAGATAGAAAATCTCTAAGGTTAAAAGTTAGGAATTTGATGTTAGTGTAATAAGGAGATGAGACTTAATTAATTGGCTTAAGGGAATAAGGAAGGGGACTTCAATGACTAGTCAGATAACCGGTATTACTATAGGGATAAGAGAAGCAAATAACTGGGAGTAGAAAGGTAAGTCTGGGTCGGTGTAATAATCCATAATTAGGAGTCTTGTGGGTCACTGACTTATCTATTTATCTTATTGGCTTTATATTGTGTTGTGTGAACTAATCTTAGTCGACCTATGATGCTTACCAGTATGTGTGGTGTACTGATACTACTCTTGCTACATCCTTTTTGGGTGTAGGTATGTTGCAGGTTTAAGTTGAAGTTTCTTCGTGTGCATTACCAATGATTCTCGTACAGCCTCCCTCATCTCACTTCTGGCAGAGGCTTGGTTATTTATTTCGTTTATTCTTGTTTAATAGGAGCTCTTATACCTGTCTAGACTAGATCCTAGGTAGTTTTTAGTTTTCTTGTATCAATAACGGTGTCCATATAAGCATTTACTTTTAATATGGTGATCCTTGAGAAATTATTAATTATAAACTGGCTGAATATTGGGTTTTTTGGCAAGGGTTCGCCTACTAGCTAGTAATATGGTAGGTTCCCGCACGGTCCGAAAGTTGGAGTCCTGACAGTTGATTTCAGAGTGTAGGTTACTAGTCTCACAAGTAACGCTTTTGGCAAGCATTGGAGGTGAACCTAACATATTGCGGAGGAGCAGGTTGTTATTGTGGTTGTGGTTGTTGTTTTGTTATTCGTATTATTGTAGTGGATTCACCATAGCAGAATAAGAGAGTTAGCCTGAAAAAAGGGAAGATCGAGTTAGAATAATGTGGCACTAAGATTTAATAGTGATAGGGCATCCAAGAAGTAGTTGAAAACTTGGAATTTTAATTCTGCCTTAGCAAGCTTCACCGCGACGGTGGGATGACCGATGCGGCGAAGCCGCCATAGTGACCCAAGGGCCGCTACAGCGGATAAGGCTCTGCCATGGCATTGCCTCATCGCTGTAGCGGGCTTGCTATAGCGAGCAGGGGGCCTTTATAGCTAGTACCTTCCAGCAAACGACGTCCACTCCCAGTGACCCACCATCGCCTCAATAGGACCGCTGTAGCGATGGGAGGTCTGTTACAGCGGACCCATCTTCCCCAGTACGAAATCCTCCCAAACCCAACTTTTAGAAAACCCAAATTTTCACCATAGTTTCCCCATTTTTATCAAGGATCAAGTATTATGATAGCATGCATAACTTTTACAACCTATAACACCCTATTCCAACAACAATTGGCAGCAAAATTTACGCAAGAACATCAAAAAATTACACCACTACAAAACATCCCCACCCTAACATGAACTACACCATTTAAACTAGATTTTTAGTATAATATGTGCTAGAGCAGTATGAATGACGAAATAACCCTTCATGATCCAAGAACTTCCCACCCCAAGAAGTCAAAAACCTTTGTTCAAAGAACCCATGTTTTTCTCTAACCTAGCAACTTAGCATGGAAATTTCAAAATAGAAGGGCATAACAAAGATGTAGGGCAATGGAAAGGAGTACATACCATGAAATAGTAAGAGATCTGCATGCTTTGCTACAAAAATGAACCTTGGGGTGCAGGGGGATTCTTCTGTTTTCCTTAGAATATGAGTAGTGCTTTGAGAAATTGAGGGTTTAGAGTGGTTAAAAGGGAGTGAGGAGGAAGATGAGAGGTCTAAGTAGTTGAATAGGGGGAGAAATTTTCGTGGGAGGGGTGAACTGAATTCACCCTAGTTCTAAAATTGGCCACTGACCATTGTGGTGGTCGATTTACCACTACAGCGGTACTGCTATAGCAGTCATCTGACCGTTGTAGCGGGCTGCACCTTGGCCAGCATTGTTGAAATTTTTCCCTTCCGTGACGATAATTCGAAATCCTTCCTCCTATGGTGCAAGGCCCAGAAGCGTGACCATTACCTCACCCCACGCTGTTCGGGGATGAATGGTGGTTTAATTGGTATCTGATGTAACGATCCGCTCGGTCATTATTTAATACTTGGCCAACCCATGCCCAATCTAAGCATATGATCTTAATAGTAAGTCCCATGGGATGTTTAAAGGTGTAATAGTGGGAAAAATCAGATTCGGGAAGAGTTAAAAGTCGTGGGCCCGGGGCAAAAAATGGCCCGCTAGAGCGACCAAGGGACCGCTGCAGTGGTCCCGCGATAGCGAGGCTACATCCGCCGCAGCAGATGTGGCGGGCCAGTAGACGCGTTTTTGATAGTCAGTTTATATTTCACCCTCCTTTTGTTTTTTAATAAAGACCCTCCACTACTGCTATTAGGTTTTCACCAAAAGAAAACCCTTGAAACCAAGAGAAGAGGCTTTTCCAGCATTCTCCACATCTTTCCCCGCAACTAGCATCTCTCATGGATTCGAATAAGGGTTAGGAGGCGAGTAATTCATGGAAATTCAAATAGTTATTCGTCATCACGGTAGGTTATGGTTTACTTGAGTTATACTTTGATTAGTGAATCGTAAATACAGTTAGAGTTGACGGGATCTTGTATAATTAGGTCTTCGAACACGGAGTTTTGATGGATATATTCACAATTTAACGAAAATACCTTGTTAATAGTAACTAGGATAACAACGAGTGGTTAATTGAGTACTGAGTGTAAATATCGTTCATGTTTAAGTATTACAGAATAGGAAGTGATTATTTGTCATGGTAAAAAAAGGGTATTTCGTTGTTCAGAATATGCAATCCTAGGTATATTTGATTCCTGTGTTTATTTTCAAGTATATCGGAATTTTCATATGATTGTCATTCTTGTTAACAAAGAGGATTGCATTGGGAGGATTTGAGGAAGGCATAATGGTGCTACGCCAATCAAGGGCATAATGCATGACATTGTTTTCATTCATTGGCATCATTGCATACATTGCATGTGGTCATGAGGAAATACATGGAGCAAAAAGTCTGAGTACGTGCCAGCTGTGTTATCCGGTCGTATGGTCGAGTTGGGTTGAATGAGGTACTATTTGATAGCCAATCATTGGGAGTAACGTAAATGTAAGTATATCTATATGATGTGGATCCATGTCCGAGGATCTTTTCGGAGCGGAGAATTTATAGCTCGGGTCTGATGAGTATCCGGAACGAGTGGTACATGGAGATCATGGGTCCCCTGCAGGTCATGACTACTGAGAAATGACATCAGTTAGCATGTATGTACATCATCATTGGGCCCTTCCATCGCATCTGCATTGCATTACATTTCATGCTGCTATGTCCTTATGTTTGTGTTCTATCAGTCTATTATATTGCATTATGAATCTTGTATAATTTTTGAGAAGTTGTGTGATGTGGTAATCATTCTTATGGTAAGTGTAAGAATGAATTACTAAGTGGTAAGTTTTCCCATGGGTGCATCATATTCTAGTGAGTGGACTGGATAGAAAATCTCTACGGCTAAAAGTTAGGAATTTAAAGTTAGTGTAAATGAGGAGATGAGACTTAATTAATTGGCTTAAGGAAATAGGGAATGGGACTTCAATGACTAGTCAGATAATCGATATTACTATGGGGATAAGAGAAGCGAATAACTAGGAGTAGAAAGGGATGTTCGGGTCGGTGTAATGATCCATGATTGGGAGTCTTGAGGGTTGTTGACTTATCTGTTTATCGTATTGGCTTTATATTGTGTTGCGTGAACTAATCTTAGTCGACCTATGATGCTTACCTGTACGTGTGGTGTATTGATACTACTCTTGTGACATACTTTTTCGGGTGTAGGTATATTGCAGGTTTAAGTTGAAGTTTCTTCGTGTGGATTACCAGGCATTCTCCTACAACCTCGTTGATCTCACTCCAAGCAGAGGCTGGGTGATTTATTTTGTTTATTCTTGTGTAATAGGAGCTCTTATACTTATCTAGACTAGATCCCGGGGAGTTTTCAGTTTTCTTATATCAATAACGGAGTTTGTATAAGCATTTACTTTTAATATGGTGATCCCTAAGAAATTGTTAATTATAAACTGGCAAAATATTAGGTTAGTTCATAAGAGTTCGCCTAGTTCATAAGAGTTCACCTACTAGTTAGTAATATGTAGGTGCCCGCACGGCCCATAAGTTGGGGTCGTGACATCGACATTATCATAAGAACCTTGAGAATCATGAGTTTCTAACATTTTTAGGAATAAGAATGGTATGGATGTCATGTGAAGGTTTACAACTAAAGAATCATTCCTTAAGAAAGAAAAGATTAGCCTTAACATACCTTTATGTCTCCCAAACTTCTTAACGTTCTCCTCCCAAGCTTGCAAATCTACATTCAAGAGGAGTCACATTAAGGTCAAGTCTTGAAAATACTCATGAGTTCAAACTAGAGTAATTAGTGGGCTAATGAAATTTGCTCAGCACTCCCCCTATTTGGTTGACTTCCATCAAATTCCAAATCAACTCCCAACAATAATAATAACTTCAACAATACCATGATTAAGAGATTTTCATTCAACTTATATCCAACACAATCCCAAAAGTCCTTCTCATAATCAATTTATAACAACTTCAACACAACCCCTCATACATTTGTATACAACACTTCCTCATCATTGCTATTACCCCTCATAAAAAGATCATAATCATAACATGTCAAAAATTATAACTCAAGTTAATTTACTACTCAAACTATCCTCAAATTCATATTTGAACTTCCTTTTTCACTTTCTTTCGTCAATCAAGTTGTACCACAATCAAGCAACCTTAATAACATGTAATATATGTGAAAACATACCTTAATCACAAAAAACAAAGCTTGGATAAATTTATTCCACTAGAGTGAAACCTCCAACTTCAACACCTTAGGAATTCTTGGACTCTACAAACCCTAGAGAGCCTCCAATACTTGAATCTGTTGATCTTTGCCCTTTAATCTTTGAGTCCAATTGGGGTTGGTTAAATATGTTTAGAGGAGGATTCTAGAGCTTTCATGGACTTAGGAAATGTTGGAAATGAGCTAAAATGAGTAAGGGTCGAGTATATAGCATAAAACAAAACTGCCACCCCCTCGGATATACGGTCCAATATACGGACCGTAAATAATTTACGGTCCGTACATTTGGACTGTAAATAATTTATGGACCCTCCCAAACAGAAAACCACCACTCACTGGTTTGATTTTATGGTGGAGTCCATAAAATTTATGGTCCGTACAAAATATACAGTCCATTGATTCAACTGTAAACCTCAACTTTTGCGGAAACGTATTCTCATCAATTCATTGAGCCTCTAATCCTCCCAACACCCACTAAATATGAACTTAACCCCTTATAACTATTAAATAAACTTTTCTAATCTCATTTAACCGTGATGACCCCGGTGTCCAATACTAGAACCACTAATCACACGACAAATCTCAATGTACAAAACCACGAGGTGTAACATCCTTCCCCCCTTAGAAACATTCGTCCTCGAATGTTAGACTCTTAGGGGAAACTCTGCCAAAGTTTTTGTAGAATACCCAGTCATTGATTTGGAATTCCAAATCTCGTCAGCGATTGTCTGCATAGGACTTTTGTCAACTATGGGCTGTCAATAATCGGTACTGAATAAGCTTAACTTTCTCCAGTACTTGTTGAATCAAATCCTACCAAACTAATTTAGTCTCTCCCACGTCGAACCATCAAATTGGTGATATACACTTTCGCCCATATAAAGATTCATACTGAGCCATCTGACTAGTGGAGTGATAACTATTATTGTAGGCAAACTCAATAAGTGGTAAATGATCATCCCAGCTGCCGTCGATGTCTAGCACACATGCTTTTAACATATCTTTGAGGGTCTGAATAGTGCGCTCAGCTTGTCCATCAGTTTGGGGGTGAAACGTTGTGCTAAGACTCACTTGAGTCCCCAAACCATCTTGAAAAGACTTCCAGAAATTAGCTGTAAACTGTGCTCCTCTGTCGGAAATGTTAGCTACCGGTATTCCATGGAGTCGTACTATATCCTTAATATAGAGCTTTGCATAATCTTCAGTTGAGTACATAGTTCTAACAGGCACAAAGTGAGCTGACTTTGTGAGTCTATCCACAATTACCCATATAGAATCATACTTAAGCTGAGAACAAGGTAAGCCTATAATGAAATCCATATTAATTACTTCCCATTTCCAAGTCAGAATTTCCATAGTTTGTAGCAATCATCCAGGCTTTTGATGCCTGATCTTTACCTGTTGGCAACTAGGACATCGAGCTACGAACTCCACTATGTCTTTCTTCATTCCATCCCACAAATAAACTGACTTAATATCATGATACATTTTCGTTGCTCCCTGATGAACAGAATAACTGGAATAATGGACTTCCCCCAAAATATAGCGACGTAGCCCTGCAACATCTTGAACACATAATCTGTATCGATATCGAAGAACTCCATCTGTCGAAATTCCAAATGGTGACTTTTTCTTCTGAGAGAATGTATCTCTATAGTGAATTAACATGGGATCTTCATACTGCCGCTCTTTCACCTCAGCTACCAAGGACGAGACAACTCAATTCTGGATAGTGATTCCCGTATTGCCTGAGTCCATCAAGCAAATTCCTAGGCTAGCTAGTTGTTGAAGCTCAAGAGCTAACTCACCCTTCTCTGGGTAAACATCACATAAATTGCCCTTGGATTTGCGGCTAAGAGCATCAGCTACTACATTGGCCTTTCCAGGATGATATAAAATACTGACATCATAATCTTTCAATAGCTCCAACCACCGCCTTTGACGCAAATTTAACTCGTTCTGCTTGAAAATATACTGGAGACTCTTATGATCTGTACAGATATCAAAATGAATGCCATAAAATAATGCCTCCACATTTTCAATGCATGAATCACCGCAGCCAACTGTTGATCATTGAAGCATGAGCAATCACCTTACCATGCTGTATCAACACACAACCTAGTCCAATGCCTGAGGCATCACAATAGACAACATAACCCTCCGATCCTTCTGAAGGTGTCAAAATTAGGGCCGAAATCAATCTGTTTTTCAACTCTTGAAAACTGTGCTCACAAGCATCCGTCCATCGAAATTTAGCTGCTTTCTAAGTCCGCTTGGTTACTGGTGCAGAGATGGAAGAAAAACCTTCTACAAATCTTCTGTAATAACCGGCCAAACCCAAAAAATTACGAACTTCAGTAGGCGTTGTAGGTCTTGGCCAAGTCGTTAGATCTTCAATATTTTGGGTATCCACCTGAATACCATCAGCTGAAATAATATGCTCCAGAAAAGTCATAGAATTTAACCAGAACTCACATTTAGAGAACTTCGCATTTAACTTTGAGGCCTGAAGAACTCTAAGGACAGCACGTAAATGATATGTGTTTTCTGCCTTTGATCGAGAATATACCAGGATATCATCAATAAACACGATCACAAAAAGAGTCCAAGAAAGGCCTGAATACACTATTCATCAAATCCATAATTACCGCTGGTGCATTAGTCAATCCGAACGATATTACTCGAAACTCAAAATGACCATATGTAGTTTCGAAGGCCGTCTTCGGTATATCTTTCTCCCTAACTGTTACCTGGTGGTATGGCGATCTCAAGGCTATCTTTGAGAACTATTTGGCACCCTGCAACTGATCAAATAAATCATCGATTCTTGGAAGGGGATACTTGTTCTTTATCGTCACCTTATTCAACTGCCTGTAGTCAATGCACATATGTATGGAGCCATTTTTCTTTCTTACAAATAACACTGGTGCTCCCTATAGTGACAAACTAGGCCTAATAAAGCCTTTCTCGAGTAGATCCTTCAACTCCCTCAATTCTGCAGGAGCAATTCTAAAAGGAGGTATAGGTATTGGTTTAGTATCTGGTACCACATCAATGGTAAAATCAATCTCCCATTCTGGTGGAAGGCCTGGAAGCTCATCTGGAAACTGATTCACTACAGGAATAGATTGAAGAGTTGGTGGCTTCATTTTTGTATCCTGAACCTTAACTAGATGATAAATACACCCCTTAGCAATCATCTTTCTTGCCATGAGATAGGAAATAAACTTACCTCTTGAGGATGCCGTATTACCCTTCCATTCTAGAACTGGCTCTCCTGGAAATTGGAAACGAACCATCTTCGTTCTACATCAACATTTGCATAACAAGAAGCCAATCAATCTATACCCATAATGACATCAAAATATACCATATCTAGTTCAATCATATCTGCTATAGTACGATGATCACAAACTATAATAAAAAAAATTCTAATTACCCAACTAGCTATAATAGGGTCACTAATGGGTGTAGACACCTCAAAAGGGTTAATCGACTCAGGTTTCACCCCAATCAGACTGGAAATATAAGGAGTAACATACGATAATGTAGACCCGGGATCAATCAATGCATATACGTCATAAGAGGATACTAATAATATACCTATGACTACATCTGGTGAAGACTCAAGATCTTGGGCCCCGACTAGTGAATAGATATGGTTCGGAGGCCTGCTCGAGCTAGACGCTCCCCCTCCACCTCTACTACGTCTTGCTGGTGTCTATGAGCTCAGCTTCAGAGGGTGCACCGATGATGATTAACCAGCTGCTAATCCCGTGGACTGAACCATATCTCTACCACCTCTCGATGGATAATTTTCGCATCATATGACCTGTCCGACCGCAGGAATAACAAGCAACGGTATCTAGGCGGCACTGTCCCGAATGTAGCCTACCATATTGAGTGCACCGTGGTAAGGGTGGTCTCGTATTACCTAAATCACCCTGTACTGAGAACACGGAGGTTTGGAACTCTGACCTAGTCCGGAATAAATAGGGCAATCAAATCTCTTGCCTGCAAACAGCGGAGGTGCACTAGCGGCTGAATGACCGGAGCATCTAGAATACAGCAGCCTCTAGCTCCCTCCAAACTCACTGACGACACCTGAGGATCTAGCCCTCTTACTATAACCCCTATCATACTCATGCTCACTACTCTGTTGTTGCTGTTGTTCTTCTAAATTATGGGCATGGGCTTGAATACAAGAAATATCCATACTTTCCTGAAGTGAAGCCGTCAAACAATCATCAATAAAATGTGGCCCCAAACCATTTACGAACTGGGGGACTCTATCTCCTATATCAGAAACCATAGCTGAAGCATAATGAGCCAAGGAACTAAAACGAAGGCTATATTCTTGGGCACTCATATTCCCTTGTTTGAGGTTTAAGAATCTATCAGCTCTAGCCCGTCAAACCTCTGGCAAATAAGGTCGGAGAAAAGCATCTACAAACTCTTACCATACTGGTGGAGATGCATTTACCCCTCTAGAAGATATCCACTTACTATTCCAATGAACAACTACATCTCGCAATCTATAAGAGGACAACTTTACCGACTCAACATCAGAAGCATGCATTACCCGCAATGTCCTCAAAATCTCATCTATGAAGTTCTGCAAGTCCTCGACCAGTTTTGACCCAAAGAATTCTAGAGGGTCCAAACTAATGAAATCACAGACTCTGGCACTAACAGCTCTATCTCCATGACTCGTACCTTGTCGCTGAGCCTGAGCAGCTACTAACTGAGTCAACAACTGAATGGCCTCCTTCATCTCCTAGTCTGAGGCATCCGATGGAGGAACTGGGGGTGTTGGAGCTAGAGTTGAGTCTCCTCTATGCTCCTATGGAGCGGGTGGAGTATGAGAAGACCGAGATGGAATCTCATTCTGGGACTCACCCTCCTCTATATTTGTAGGCGGTACCCGCTCAGTCCTCCAATCTGCCACTGACATGTCCTTCTGGGCCGCTATCACTTTTCTCTTCACTGGCATCGCTGAAATCATAACACATGGTTAGAAAAAGGGAAATCCTTATAACATGGCTCTATCGCACGATCTAAGAAGAGAAAGAAAGGTCAATCATTCTTAAATGCCCCGTAGCCTCCTGTTTATAAGTGTGGTGCGCTTCACACTCATAAACAGGAATCTACTGGACACAGCTCGTAGACACACCCTAGGATGAACTTCTTTGATACCACTTTTGTCACGACCCAACCGGAGGGTAATGACGGGTACCTGTCATGACCCAACCGAAGGGTCATGATGGGAACCCGGAGCTAGCCTACTGAGCACCTCTTAAAATACTTCTCATATTCATATTTAGATGGACCACATAGCTAACTCATAAATACCATAATCTATAAGAGCTTGAGTTCAAAGATAACAATCTATATAACATCACCAACTATGCCATAAGTACAAGCCGACAAGGCTACCAAAAATGATATACAACAAAAAGAACCAATAAGGTTGCTGAACATCTAACTATGTACATCTTTCTACGAGCCTCTACAAAGAGTATAAAACATCGTAAGGACGGGACAGGACCCTGCCATGCCCATCAGTACACAAAAGTATAATACCAGATAAACTGTGGCTCCAGGACAAATGGAGCGCTCCTATGCAAACGCTGATGAAGCAGCCTAAGGATCCGGTCCGTCTCCCTATCTACCTGTAAGCATGAACGCAGCGTCCATAACAAAAGGACGTCAGTACGAGCAATGTACTGAGTATGTAAGGCATGAATAACAACATAAATAAAGCATGAGAGAAGCATATGATAGGAGAAATAACCTGTATATTTGATTGCCTCTTAAGGCGGATATCATGCATGCTTAGCTTTTTTTTTAAAAACATTTTCATACATACATAATATAACTGTTAGTGCTGCAGAACGTATAGCCTGATCCATAAATGTTAGTGCTGCGGAACGTCCAGCCCGATCTATATATCATATCATCCCGCGTCCGAGGTATAACCATAACATGCCCACTGCAGTGGTGTGCACACCTACGTGCCTGTGCGGCCGACTACAGCGCGACTCGGTGTGAGAAAATACATACATATAGATAAAGCATGCATGAGAGCCCGTATAAAAACCATAAATCTATCAGAGTGAGGTAAGGTCGGTAACTTCTGATGGGCCATTATGGAATCATCATCATCGCTAAATCTCACCTTGAAGGAACAAATATCATAAGATGAGATCATCAACAATGAGTATAATTCAATAACCATACACAATCCCAATAATATCATGAGAATGTCAAGAACTATATGTTTTGGAATTTTTGGAAATGAAATCATCATTATCATCATGAAGAGCAATTATCGACATTATCATAAGAACCTTGAGAATCATGAGTTTCTAACATTTTTAGGAATAAGAATGGTATGGATGTCGTGTGCAGGTTTACAACTCAAGAATCAAGCCTTAAGAAAGAAAGGGTTAGCCTAAACATACCTTATATCTCCCTAACTACTTAACGTTCTCTTTCCAAGCTTGCAAATCTACATTCAAGAGGACTCACACTAAGGTATAGTCTTGAAAATACTCATAAGTTCAAACTAGAGTAATTAGTGGGCTAACGAAATTTGGGCAGCACTCCCTCTATTTTATTGACTTCCATCAAATTCCAAATCAACTCCAAACAATAATAACAACTTCAACAATACCATGATTAAGATATTTCATTCAACTTATATCCAACACAGTCCCAAAAGTTCTTCTCATTATCAATTTATAACAACAACCTCAACACAACCCCTCATACATTTGTATAAAACACTTCCTCATCATTACTATTACCCATCATAACAAGATCATAACCATAACATGTCAAAAATTATAACTCAAGTTAATTTACTACTCAAACTATCCTCAAATTCATATTAGATCTTCCTTTTTCACTTTCTTTCATTAATCAAGTCGTACCACAATTAAGAAACCTTAATAACATGTAAAAGATGTGAGAACTTACCTTAATCACATAAAAGAAAGCATGGATAAATTTATTCCACTAGATTAAAACCTCCAACTTAAACACCCAATGAATTCTTGGACTCTACAAACCCTAGAGAGCCTCCAATACTTGAATCTCTTGATCTTTGTCGATATTTGAGTTCACTTGGGGTTGATTAAATATATTCAGAGGAAGATTATAGAGCTTTCATGGACTTAGGAAATGTTGGAAATGAGCTAAAATGGGTAAGGGTCGAGTATATAACCTAAAAAAAAGAAACTGCCTACCGCCTCGAATATACGGTCCAATATACGGACCGTAAATAATTACAGTCCGTACATTTGGACCATAAATCCCAAACAGAAAACCACCACTCATTGGTTTGATTTTATGGTGGAGTCCATAAAATTTAGGGTCCGTTCAAAATATACGGTCCGTAGATTCAACCGTAAATCTCAACTTTTGCTGAAACGTATTCTCATCAATTCATTGAGCCTCCAATCATTCCAACACCTGCTAAACATGAACTGAACCCCTTATAACTATAAAATAAACTTGTCTAATATCATTTAACCTTGATGACCCTGTGTCCAAGACTAGAACCACTAATCACATGACGAATCTTAATGCACAAAACCATGAATTAACATTTGTTGTTATGGGTTGGTTATGAAAAGGAGTTTCGGGATTGAATGGAGCATAACTTGAATTTAATCTCTCGAGCATAAGATTTTTTATGTTGGTATTACTATTTGGGAGTTGTTTTGGAATTTGGTAGAAGTAGATGAAACAGGGAAAATGCTGCCCAATTTTCACTAGCCCACAAATTACTCTAGTTTGTCCTTATGAGTGTTTTCAAGGCTAAACTCTAGTAAGAATTATCTTGGATGTAGATTTACGAGCTTGGGAGGAAAAACGTTAAGTAGTTAAGGATGAGAAGGTATGTTAAGGCTAACCTTTTCTTTCTTATGGTATGATCACTTCGATACGAACATAAATACAAATGTCCTCCATGATAACTCCATTTCTAGAAATACTAAAGCTTATAGTTCTTGATGTTCTTATGATATTATTAAGCTATGTTGCATGATTATTGTTCTTGTTCATTATTGTTGATCTCATCCTATGATAGTTGTTCCTTCAGGGTGAGATATAGTAATGATGATAGTTCCATAATGAAAATCGGAAGTTTACTGACCTTACGTCACTCTGATAGAGTTGTAGCTTTTATTTGTGCTCTCATGCATGATTTATATATATGTATGTATTTTCTCACACCCCGTCGCGCTATAGTCGGCCGGGCAGGCACGTAGATGTGCACGTCACTGCAGTGGGAAGGTTATGATGGGATGAAGATGATATGATGATAATACCGAGCCTAAATGGCCGGGCAGGATTCTATATTTATGTATGTATAAAAATATTTTTTTTTAAAAGCTAAGCATGCATGACTTCCGCCTTAAGAGGCATTCAGAGGTACATATTGATCTCTTTATCTTATATTATCTTCGTACTTTCATTATTTTATTACTCATGCCTTACATACTCGCTACATTATCATACTGACTTTCTTTTGTTTGTGGACGTTGCGTTCATGCCCGTAGGTAGAGAAGGAAATAGACCAGACACCTAGGTTGCTCCATCAGTGATTGTACAGGAGCGCTCTATTGTTCCAGAATGGCGGTTCAGCTGGTATTGTTCTTTTGTGTACATATATGGGCATGGCAGGGTCCTGTCCCGTCTTTATGATGTTATGCACTCTATATAGAGGCTCGTACATAGATATATATAGTTATATGTCCTGTAACCTCATCGGTTCATATTTTTGTATATCCTTTTTGGCAGCTATAATGAACCTTTCAGTCGTTGTGGAAAATGTAGGATCACCCCACTAAATAGAACCTTCCTAAGGGTAGAAAGAGCTAATAGAAAATTGGTTGTTTAAGTCTAAGAACTGAAAACTGGACTTGTCTGTGACTTTTGTTTAATTGTGTTAAGCCATCGGGGTGACGTAGGAAATTAGAACACCGTTGAGAATTCTGAGGCCGTGGGTGGATTCGTATGATTTTTTATGTCTATGTGCACGTTTTGTTTGTGCATTTTCAAAAGACTTGACAGAGTATTTGGAAATCAGGAGTTCATGGATCTTTTCACATCATCTGAAGTCTCACATCTTATAAGGCATGGATCTGATCATGCCCCTCTCCATGTTGTGTGTGATGCACAACATGAGGTGGTTGTTAAGCCTTTTAAGTTCCTAAATTTTTAGTCTCAACATCCAAAATTTTTGTACTTGGTTCAAGACAACTGGTGCTTGAATTTTGCAGCAAATCTTTTCTCTGAATTTCAAGCTAAAATGAAAAAGGTGAAACTGGCTTTGGTAAAGTGAAGTAAGGATACATATGGCAATATTTTTAAACAAATCTCAACCATAGAAAATACTGTCAAGGTGAAGGAACTGCAGTTTGAATTAAATCCTTCCATGTTGAATAGAACTGACTTACATAAAGCTCAGGCTGAATTAAATAGCTACTTGCACCTTGAAGCAGAATATTGGAAGCAAAAGTCTGGTATGAGGTGGTTCAAGGATGGTGATAGAAATACTAAGTTCTTTCACTCCTATGTCAAAGGAAGGAGGAAGAAATTGGCATTGCAGAGGATCCAAAATAATCAAGGGGATTGGATTTCTTCTAATGAGGATATAGGGGAGGAAGCAGTTACATTCTATCAGGATCAGTTTAGAGAGCTGGCTACAAGCACTGATTATGAGATGTTGAAGAAGATTCCTGCTGTAATTTCTAAAGAACAAAATGAATCACTTATTGCTCTCCCTAGTGATGAAGAGGTCAAGCTAGCAGTCTATGGTCTGAATGGTGATAGTACAAGTTGTCCTAATGGTTTTTCAGGCCATTTTTTCCAGGTCTGTTGGCATATTATAGGGGAAGATTTCACTAAAATGGTTAGAGCATTCTTTTATGGGCAAGAGTTTCCTAGATTCATAACTCACACCAATCTTGTCCTAATTCCTAAGAAGGAAATGTTCAATACATTTATAGACTTGAGACCAATAAGCCTTAGCACTTTTGCTAACAAGATCATCTGCAGAGTATTGCATGAGAGGATTGTGACAGTACTGCCTGGCATTATTTCTAACACTCAAAATAGTTTTGTAAAAAGTAGGAGCATTGTGGAGAATGTGTTGTTAGAACAAGAGATCATTAGAGACATAAACAAGAGAAACAAACTGCACAATGTAGTGGTGAAGCTTGACATGGCCAAGGCTTATGATAAGGTCTCATGGATCTTTCTAAC
Organism: Lycium barbarum; assembly: GCF_019175385.1. NCBI lineage: Eukaryota > Viridiplantae > Streptophyta > Magnoliopsida > Solanales > Solanaceae > Lycium > Lycium barbarum. The sequence continues at coordinate 72,332,271 of NC_083338.1, forward strand.
GAAGGTTTTAAGGCAATTTGGCTTCTCAGAGGTGATTGTAGACATGGTATGGAGATTGGAATCAAACAATTGGTACTCAGTTCTAGTAAATGGTCAATCTCATGGATTTTTTCACTCCACTAGAGGCTTGAAGCAAGGTGACCCCTTGTCACCAACTCTTTTCATCATGGCAGCTGAAGTCTTGGCCAGAAACCTGAATAGTCTATATGAAGATACTGCTTTTAAAGGATATGGCATTCCAAAATGGAGCCCTCAGATTAACCATTTATCATATGCTGATGATACCATACTTTTTTGCTCAGCTGAACCTGTGTCATTGAAGAAGATGATGAAGAGTTTGAGGGACCATGAGAAGACATATGGTCAGCTGGTTAACAACGATAAGAGTTCCTTCTATGTGCATGAGAAAGCACCAACAACTATGGTTAGCTGAATTAAAAGGAAAACTGGTATGAGGAAAGGCTCTTTTCCTTTTACTTATCTGGGATGTCCTGTATTGTATGGTAGAAGGAAAATTGTCTATTATGAAAATCTGATAAAAAAGGTGATGAATATAGTGATGTCTTGGCAAAACAGACTGCTGTCATTTGGTGGAAGGTACATATTGATTGCACATGTACAGACAATGCCAGTCTATTTATTATCTGCAATGAATCCACTGAAAGGTGTTATAGACCAATTACATAAGATCTTTGCCAAGTTCCTTTGTAGTAATACTGCGGGTGTTAAAGGCAAGCATTGGGTGGCCTGGGATAAAATGTATCCGCCAAAGTGTGAAGGCGGTCTTGGTTTTAGATCAATGAATGATATATCCAAAGCCTTTTTTGCAAAACTTTGGTGGAATTTCAGAACTACATTTCTTTATGGGGAGCTTTCATGGGTAACAAGTATTGCAAGAAGTTGCATCCAGTTATAGCACAGGCCAAAGGAGCATCAAATGTGTGGAAGAAACTGGTGGCAGTGAGAGATGATGTAGAACATCAGATATGTGGCAATTGAAAGGAGGCATTTCTAGTTTCTGGTTTGATAACTGGACAAAACAAGGTGCTTTGTACTTTGTTGATAATGAGTTGGCCATTGATGAGGAGATAAAGGTGAAGGAATTTATATCTGATGGGGAGTGGAATTTGCCAAAATTACAGGAATTTCTTGCTGAAGAAACTATGGAATACATATAAGATACCATTAGTCCAAAGCTGATTCAAGCTGATAATGATAAAGTTTGGTGGATGGGTGAAACAAATGGAAAATTTCCAGTCAAAAGTGCATGGGAGGAACCTAGACTAAAGCAAGACAGTCTTGAAGCTTATAGATATATATAGTTGAAGGGATTGCCCATCAAAATAAGCTTCTTTTTATGGAGAGTTTGGAAGAGGTGCATAGCAACTAATGACAACCTTAAGAGAATGCATATAAATATTGTCTCAAGATGCTGGTGCTGTCCAGAGCATAAGCAGGAAACCATGTCCATCTTTTTCTAACATCTCCAATAGCTTTCAAGCTTTGGAAACAGCTTGCTTCTTGTGCAGGTTTTAATATAGAAGGACTTCATTTGCAGCAGATCATTATTCTATGGTGGAAAGCCAATGCACCTTCAAAGCTATAAAGGATATTTCAAGCAATGCAAGCTATCATTATGTGGGAGATCTGGAAAAGAAGAAACTCAATCAAACCTGGAAAAAATACATCATATAGCAGAATGGGATACCAGGTTCAACAAACAGTACATCACCTGATTAGAGTGAAGTATCCTTGGTTTTGCAGAATTCCACCAGACTGGCCTACTGTTATAGACCTGTTGAGCAACTAAAAGCAAAAACTCTATTACTGCAAGGTTCTATGGAAAATGCCACAGTATGGATTGAAGTGTGATACAGATGGAGCTTCCCAAGGTAATCCAGGAATCAGCTCATATGGATTTTGCATCAGAAATGACAGAGGAAATCTTGTTTATGCTCAGGCCAAGCAGATTGGCTTGGCCTCAAACATGATGGCAGAAACAATAGCTGTCCAAGAAGCTATAAAATATTGTTTAGCTAATAACATGCAGAATGCTACATTGGAAACTAACTCATTGGTACAAAAAAACATACTGCAAGATGTTTGGAAGATCCCTTGGCAAATTGTGGAAAAAGTGGAGCAGATTCAGCAACTGATGGAATAGCTGCATGTACAAGTTTTGCACACATTTGGAGAAGGAAATCAGCTAGCAGATTTCCTATCAAATGCAGCACTTGAAGTAGAGAATCAGCTGGAATACACTAGCTTTGAATCTGTCACGACCCAGCTAGGGGCCGCGACGGGTACCCGGGGCTAACCACCGAGCACCGCTCGTTCTATTACTCACCTTACTCGATTAATGCCCTTTTATCACATTTATATTCAAACCATAGGAAAATCATAGTTTGTATGAAAACATGAATACTTTTATACATATATGCCTTTAGGCTATCAAAATAATAAATGTACATACATAAGAAATGTGAGACCATACTACCCACACTGCGCATCTACGAGCCTCTACTAACATACTATACATATAGACGGAACAAGACTCCGTCGTGCCCAAAAATATACATATGCCAAAAGGACAGTCGTAAGCACCTCTGAATAATGGAGTGCTCTCAATCCGTTGAGAGCTCCTAGGAATCTGGATCAAGCTCACCTCCCTGTCTACCTGTGGGCCTGAACACAGCGTCCAAAGAAAAGGACGTCAGTACGAATATTGTACTGAGTGTGAGAGGCATAAACAATGAAGAAGACAACAATAATATAAGAAGAACATCAATAAGAACAGCTGAGTCTGAACAATAATCATAAGAGAAGTGATGCTTGTTGTCTTACTCATACTCATCGTGATATCATAAATGCATGACATGCAAGCTGCCCGTCCTTTCCAGAACGGTGTGATAATCAATAATATAAGCCCGCGTCCAGGCCTCCCGCGTCCGGGGTACCATCTCATGCCGCCCACTAGTGGTGTCTGCCCACGCTCGAAGGTCGTGGTGTATCCGTATAGCTGCCCGCCATAGCGGTGACTGCCCGGCCAACTAGGAGCCGTGTGATGCAATCATGACATGCTCATTGTAAAATACTTATAATAATATACTTATCAAAATATGCCTATCTTAACATGATACATGCATAAGGCTCAAGATCATCTATACTCTAACGGGGTGACATAAGGTCGTGATCCCCCGATTTCATTATGGAGCAATTATCGACATTCTGCCTCACCTTTAAGGAATTAGTACATAAGGTGAGTGTGAGCAATAAAGGACGTCATTGTCAATATGGAATTATCATAGCATATTTCTTATCTTAAATAAACATGTAGGAATATAGGCTTTTAGCTACTCGGGATGCATGAACTCATGAAGAGGAAAAGAACTCATACTATAGGATTCATGCCATTGGAAAGGAAGGACTAGCCTCACATACCTGGTCGTTTAGTTACGCTATCGTTCACTTTTCTTCCTTCGATGTCATGTCGTTACCTTCACGAGAGAATCGTATTAACATTAGTTACCGGATTATAAGAACGCTTCGCTATCTCTAGAGAAAATTAGGCGGCATCTCCTTTGTTTCTACTACCTCTTTCCCCGTTCTATTCCAACCCCTAAACATGTACAACAACACCCATAATATTGCAAGCAACAATCATCATTTATATACTTTAAGAAAAATCCACCATTTTCCTCCAATTTCTCCACACTTAATGATTTTAGCCCGTTATCGTATTTCCTTGTGTTTGACACTTATATCATGACCTATACACTATTTATGACGTATTCATAATCAAAACATGTCAACTTCCATGATTCCATCCAACTATCATTCCATAGTGACACTATTCACTCAGTAATGGTTCATTTTCTATGTTCTTCTACATTTCAAGTATCTAAGCCTTCCAATACCTTAAATAACGTGGTATAGTCATGAAACATACCTTAGATGATGGTTGGAAAAGCCTTGAATGAGAATACTCCTTTAGCACTAAAACCCTTTGATGTGGCGTGATTTTACGCCAGAATCAATGCTTTTTTACTATAAGTTTTACCTGTTTTTAAGCAAGCCTATGTGATTTTACGTGGTTTTTAGTGTTTTTCAGGTAAAGGAACAGATTCGGCACAATCACAGTTGAAGTGCAGAACTAGGTCGTAAATTGAAGTTTACGGTCCGTATTCTACAATACGGGCCGTATTCCATGGTCGTGTTAAAGGATAACAGAACCAGAAAGTCAAGCTGAGAAGATGGTGGTTTACGAGCTAGGTTTACGGACCGTATTCCAGTTTACGGTCCGTATTCTATCACGTATTTAACCAATTGAGCATGTGGCAGAAAGTCGAAGTGTTGGATGTTGAAATACGTCCATGCAGTTTACGGACCGTAAACCACTTTACGGTCCGTATTTCAAAAGAGAAAGTTGCACACAACTGAGAAGCTAACTTGGGTGTAAACCATTTTTACGGTCCGTAAAGTGATTTATGGATCGTATTTCGCCACGACGGGACCAAAGTGCAAATCTGTAACTTTTGTATTTCCAAAACCTATAAATAGTCATTGTAGGGTTTTTAATAGACATCAGTTATTATATTTTTGTCTCTTGACTTAGAACATTAAATTCTCTCTAGCTTTTGAAGATTCAAACATCAATTCAAGTATTACCAATTCCTTTTTCATTCCAAAGTAAGCAATTATGAATTCTTCAATTTCTTATTTCTTGTTCTTTGTCATGAGTAACTAATTTCCCTTACTAGGGTTGTGAACCCAATGATGGGTGTTTTGTGATTGGGTTTGTGATTGATATACAAATAATGGATTATTAGGGTTTAGTTATTCTTCATTCTTCATTTATAATTAATGGTTGCAAACATTGATTAAAGCCATAAACCCTAATTTATTTGGGAAAATAATTAGGGTTGGTAAGAATAATTAACAAGAACTCAAAGCTTTAAACTTTGTTTAATAAATTCACTTAGGAATAAGAAGAATTTACTTGGCATGATTAATCGTTCTTCATAGTCACTTTCTTATATTTGGGAAAATCATAGAAAGACATAATCTTTATTTATCGGGAAATAGTAGAGATTCACATAGAGATTAAGTGCATTCATATAATGATCCATTACAAGTATATGAAGATCAATAACCATGATCATACACTCTATCTAACAGGGACGCAACCTTAGTTTCTTTTACCATAAATTTCCACCAAAACAATAGTTTAGCAATTAGTTATAGAAAAACCAACTTTTACCAAAATAATCGGATTAAGACATTAGACCTAGAACTTAGCATCTACGACTTTAGTAACCTTTTCACACCATATTCCCTGTGGGATTTGACCCCAACCTCGTTGGGTTACTATATTTGACAACGTCCGCGTTATACCATTAATAGGTGTAATTTTAGCGTATCAAATTTTGGCGCCGTTGCCGGGGAATACGGTTTTCATGTCTAGTCTTCATGCATGATGTTGTGTGGTTGAACTCCTATATGTAATTGATTGAGTGATTGTGTGGGCTATATGCCACTATTAATTGTGATTGAATCAACAGTTGATATTGTTGCGATGCGAAGTTAATATGATATTCTAGGTGACATTTTGGTACAAAATGATGATTGAGCATTGATAAAAAGAGGGCAAACTACTGTTAGGTATAGATAGATAAAAAGGCACAAATGTGACCTAGATTATGGGATCGTGGTCCGAGGTTCATTTTGGAAATGAGAGATACTTTGATGTGGGACGCGTTTGAGGTTCTTTTCGGAGCGGAGGTTTGTGCTCGGGTCCGAGGAGTATCCAAAACGGGTGGTACATAGATGACATGGGTCCTCTGTAGGTCATGACTACTGAGCAATGACATCAGTTAGCATGTGTGTACAACGTGTAAATGGTTATTGTGGAAAACATGTTCCCATTTGTTGCTCCCGTTGATTGATTTTGATACCTTGGGTGACTTGATTTGTGATTTTCCTTTGTTGACTTGTTGCGGTTTATTGATTTCATATATGTTGGCTGGCTTGTTTATTCTATTTGATTTTATGACATATGCATGATACTAATCTTAACCGGCCTATGATATCTACCAGTACATAGTGTTTGTACTTATACTACCTTACTGCATTCTTTTGAGTGAGATTGTGAAAGAGAGACTGCTACCCGTCCTCATATCTAACATTGAGGCCGTTGCTGACAGATTTAGAGCGAGCTTCTATCCATGTCAGGCCGCCCAAAGATCTTATTTTATGATGTCTACTTCTACTCCATACATTTTGGTTATTTGTTAGCTAGATTCCATTCCTTAGACATGTTTTAGATTAGAGTTTTTGTACGGTAACTTTTGGATTTGGGGATTTGTAATAGTTAGGACTTCTGCATTTACTTCATATTTTGTGGCATGACTTATTTTTATTATCTTGTGCTTGAATGAATAATAACAAATTGAATTGGTTAATATAAAAATGGACTTGAAAGAATAGATGACTTGTGTATTTGTTCGCCCACTAGGAGTTAGTATGGGTGCCAGTCATGGATGGTTGAGTCGTGACAGCAGCCTTGTCGGCTTGCGCATATGGGCATAGTTGATGATGATTATATAGATGTGCATTTATCTTTTGGACTCATGCCCTTATATGTTATGATAGTTATGAGCTATCTTTGTAGTCCACCTAGATATGATTAGGAGAGGTATGATAAGAGGTGCTCGGAAGGTTAGCTCCAGGTGCCTGTCATGGCCCTCTGGTTGGGTAGTGACACTAGTGACAGGTAATGTGAGCCTAGGAGCTAAGTATGATGATTTGGAAGCACAAAGAGACTAGCAACCTGAAAGGAAATGATTTTGGGTGGTATATGGACCTCGCGAGTCCCTCATGGGTCACGATTCATAGTATTTGAACGTGTGTGCGTGGTGATGAAAATTCCTTGCATTGTATAGCATTTGCATATCATATCATCTCGTTGGTTCCTTGTTTGGATTACTTGCTTAAACTATTGATTGAATTATATTCACTTTCTTATTTAGCCACTTAAACACAATTGAGGAATTAGAGGCTTCTTACCTAGGCTTGTAACCTGTGATTATTGGGATTAATATTATGATAGACTAACAATGGTTAAGTGTGAAAGTAGTATTCGGAAGACCAACCCTCGGCACTATTTTCATTTAGGGTCGATCTATGATGCTGCTGATTACACGTTGATTCCCATACTCGTTCTACACTTACTGCACCTTTTGAGTATAGTTTTGGTTCCTAGCACTAGTGTAGCTTGAGGCTTCACCGATTGTTTAAGAGTCTGTCCTGGAAGATTCGGGTTGAGCTGCGAGCTGATCCGTGGCACCAGATTCTCTCTCTCTCTCTCTTTTACATTATTTTGTCTTTTCTTCTATTCATATAGTGTTTTCGGATGACATTCTAGACTTGTATTTGCTATCCTAGTAGTTCTTGTACTTGTGACACCAGGTTTTGGATGGTTGTACTTATTTCACATATTTATGAACAAACCTTAGTTTATGACTCTTAAATAGCATTATTTATTTCTTTCCGCATAATATACATGTTAAAAATTGTCAAGATCGGTTGTGGATAGTTCATCTATCGGGCGGGGGTAGGTGCTATCATGGCTTTGGAATTTGGATCGTGACAAATTGGTATCAGAGCTTTAGGTGTCAACAACTGCCCCTTTGTTGTTCAATGATGGAAAGTCCATCCCTGATCATCAAAATTTAACAAACCTGATTTTGACCGACCAATTCAAAATACTTCTCTCTTTTTATGCAATTTTCAAATTTATGGTCGGACCCTGGTCTCTGGGTTTCCTATATACCTTAGGTTTTATGAGAATTCAGGCCACTTATAGTTCAACTCAATTAAACTTCTAATGCAGGATTCATAAAACAAATCCCGAATCTTCCAATGTCAGAACTGAGAAGTTCTAGGATGGTTTGTTAGAATGCGACCGACTCTCTAGTATTGAGTCTGCCTACATATGCCCAGTTTCGGGAATCAAGTCACTTGTAGTTCGACTCGAACAGTAGAAAAGGGTATCACTTATGCGGGAATGCCTTTGCATTTTCCTGTTTGTATCTGACCGACTGCAAGATTTTGAAAAAAAAGAAAAATGAGGCGAAATCTTTCGAAATCAATTGTGTGCTGCTAAACATGGGGTGGAGTGATCTTCCAATTCATGGCCAGAGAGCTTGACTCTTGTTGTCACCCTATATCGATTGACTGCGTAAGAAAAAATTTCCAAGTTTGCTCCGTATACGTCTGGATCTGGTTTGATCAGCCTAATCTTCTCTTTGGCGGCTACAAGCTTGCTTCCATCTGATGGGTAACAGTGAGCTTGACCCTCTTGTTCCTCATTTTTATGCTTTTTTCACCCTTGCGTGGCTTCATAATTGTTACACCTCAGAAATTTCCCGTTAACGTAAAGTGAATGGACTAACGAAGGGAACGACGTATACGATGTTTTGATAAGTAAGAAATAGCATTTGATGATCCTAATCGAGATTTCAAAGACATTTGAGGTAAGGGAAGAAAGTTGTCAAGGAAAGCAAGGGATATGTTGTGTGTCAGGCAAGATTTGTGAGTATCGAATTAATGATGACTTAATGATGTTTTGGAGAAGAGTTATAATGTCCCTTAGATTGGTAATGAGGTGTTAAACAAGCGTCAAGAAGGTTCCATAAGGATTGGAGGTCAAACGAGTCGACGAGAACGAACTTCAGATAGCTGGGCATTATACGGCCCAACATACTGGCCGTATGTTAGGCCGTATGTTGTGACCAGAATGGGTCCTTCACTGGACCAGATCTATGGCCATACATACGGCCAGTATAATTTATACGACCAGTATGTTGGTCCGTAGAATCTGGTCGGGACAGCTTTTAAAATTTATATAAGGGACCAATCTCATTCTATTTATTTCATTCTCTCTCTCCACACTTCAAGAACACTCTAGAGAACTCTCCACTCTTCATCCACAAGAACCCAAGAGAAATTGATGATCAACTTCATCAAACCAACAAACTCAAGTGTAAGAAACATATTAAAGTTCATCCAAGCCAAGGAATTCCAATGGAAGTGAACTAGGGTTTTGGTGCAGGAGAAATATTTCCACTCAAGGCTTATTCCTATAGTATCTAAGGTAAGTTTTATGATCTTTCATGTTGTTTAAGGTAATGAGAGGTTGAAAGACTTAGATTATGGAAGGAGATAGAAAATGGGTCACAAAGATAGGAATAATGAGATTTTGAGTAGTAGTTTGGAATGAGTCATGAATATTGATATGTTGTGATTGTAAGTATGCTATAAGTGACATTTAGAATACGAGATAAGTATATATGTGAGAAAACGCAATAGTGAACTATGACCATGATTATGGAGGAATTGAAGTGAAATTGTGAAATGTGGATAATGTAGATGAATGATGATTGTTGCTTATAATATTGTTAATGTTGTTATGGATGTTTGGGAGTTGATATGGAATATGGGGAAAGTTGTATAAACAAAGGAAATGCTGCCCAATTTTCTCTAGCTTTAGTAACCATGTTCTTATAATCGATTAGTTAATGTTAATACGTACTTTCTTGAATGTAGAAACGCATAAAATAAAGAAAAGAGATATGATACGAGCATGATAATGATGATGATGAGTTTAAGTATAAAGAATCCTAGAGTAACATATGATGTCCATGAGGTTAATGATCCTAAGTATGGTTCCATTGATGCTTTTTCTTGTTTACACTCACCTTAAAATGTTAGTCCCCTCAAGGTGTGATATAATGATTATTATCACTCCATAATGTAATCGGGGGTTCACGACCTTATGTCACCCCGACATAGCCATAGTTGCCTTCAAGTTCTAATGTATGTTTTGATGATAAATGTATAATGAGGCTAAGCTTATGATATGCCTATGCAATGCATGATAATGTTATGTTACGATGGGTATATGACGATGCGATTCCACCGTGCCTAAATGGTCGGGCATGTCACCGCGAAGGCGGGCTGCATACGATTACACCGTGCCTAGAGGGCCGGGCATGTCACCGCTAAGGCGAGCTGCTACGATTACACCGTGCCTAGAGGGCCAGGCATGTCACCGCTAAAGCGAGTTGCTATGTTTACACCAAGCCTAGAGGGTCGGGCACGACACCACGAGTGGGCGGCATATGATGGTTACCTGGACGCGGGTTAACGATGATGGTATATATATATATATGATAAGGGGATGTATGTGCTACGATGATATATGTAATACGATTATATATGGTATATGTATGAAATACATCCATTCTGAAAGGTTAAGCAGGCTTTATCTTCATCTTATGTCTCATGATTTCTCTATTATATTCATTTCATTCATGCCTTACATACTCAGTACAATGTTCGTACTGACGTCCATTTTCTTTGGACGTTGTGTTCATGCCCACAGGTAGGTAGGGAGGTGATCAAGACCTGGGAAAGGTGTTCTACACCTGTAACTTTGCCAAAAATAGCGATGATGATGCAAGAGAGAATATTGGGGTTGTTTGGCTTCCCATGTCACGACCCAGCCCCGTGGGCCGCGACTGGTGTCCTTCTGGGACACCCCAAACGAACTCACACCCAGACCATCGTAATCAGACTCGTCCAAACTCAACGTACGTTATTCGAACTCATCATCGTAATCAGACATCTACCGAACACTTATCCTAAGCAGTTGCCCGTACAGATCAGACAAATCACAAATCAGAAGGAAGGCGGAATGTACATCGCCAAATTTCACACACACACATCAGAAGGGTGGCGGAATGCACATCGCCCCCAATGCATACACATACATACAAACTCAGAGGCCGACTTGGCCATAGTAGCGTACGGGCCACTTAAGATCGTAAAACGGACTCACATGCAAACACACCGGACCCACGACCCACAAATCTGACTACAGGCCTCTAGACAAAACAGAACATAAGAACATAGGACGGGACAGGGGCCCGCCGTACCCACTCATCCAAATATACAGAATACAGACACAACAAAAGATATGTACCAAAGTAGGCTCCGGATCAAAGGGGAGCTCTCCAACACAGCAGAATGAGTAGCCTAAACTGGAGGACCACCCAAACGAGCTTCTGTACCTGCGGGCATGAAACACAGCCCCCGAAGAAACGGGGGTCAGTACGGGAGAAGTACTGAGTATGTAAAGCAGAAGGTACAGAAATCACAAACACAGCTGGAGTCAGAAAGAACCAACACACCAACATCGCAAACAAAGCAAACCTGTGCGGGAGGCGAACGTACAAATGCAAATCAAATCATGTATAGGGTTTAGGAACGTGGTCACCCCTCGACGCTGGTGCCACAACACATCATAACTCCAGAAGGTTTCAAATCTCCGTACAATCTCCAGACACATCATATCACACACACATCATATCATCAGAACGTATCAAATGCCATATCACATCATAACTCCATAAACGGTAACCGGCCCTATGGCGAGGCATCGGAAACCGTAACACATCATAACTCCCGAATATATTATAGTGCGCACGATCACAAAGTCGGCCCGGGTACCGACGAACGAAATCATAGCAGACAGCACGAACAGAGTAGTGCAGAAATCATATGCATATCAAAAATAATTTGTCGGACTTAACATATAGTTTACGTAGAGGTATATACTGACGCCCGAAGGATCGGAGTAGGAATCAGACTGATCAAAGTATGCGTATAAAAGTTACGAAGTTCCAAACTGCCAAATTCGCAAGAAAACTGTTCATAAGTCATTTTCCAAAAATCTCACATCATTCAAAGTATAGAACGTACATTAATGGCATAGGAAGTTTCAAACACATCCTTGGGTCCTAAACAGACGGTTGCGGATCATAACGGACACAAACGAATCAAACAAACCGAATAAGGGGAGCCTCGGGGCTCGCGGGCCCACCTCGAGTCAAATTGAGGTGGCGGACACAAATCACAGACTTTCGGCTCCATAGAGCCATCTACAAAAGTTTCGAAGAGTTTCGGACACAACAGCACAAGTTATGGAGGTACGAACATTCTTTTAACCAAATGTGACAAAGAGGGTTCAATCGCGCTGAGTGAATAGTGCTCGAACTTGAACCTCGATTTCCAAGAGTAGGATTATTCCCGAGGGGCCGATCTTAACCTAGTATGTCTAGGACATGCCAAAAGAATGATAGGTAGGCTTTACATACCTGGTTGGCGCCTTACGCTCCTCAAATCGCAATTCCCGTTTCGTCCAGAAACTGCAAATGGTCACTTTTACCAGTTACTATTCATGAGAATTAACATTTTAGTCTTTGGGCTATATTTGGCTACCGAAATTTCGGCAGCACTTCCCCTATAAATCTAACGCCCCCGAGACTTAGCTCGGCTCAAAATATAACAACATCAACAGCCCAAACATCAATACACAATACGAATCACAATCAAACACACTAACTTCACAATTGCACCTTATTCCATAAGTTGGTAATCCTATTTCCAAACTTCACAATTTCAACTCATATCCACATTATTGTATTCATTCATTCAAGATTATTCCATTACATAACAAACAAGTTCCAAACCACATACAAACCTCCCCAAAGTTCACTACTTTCCAATTTTCATTCAAAACACCAAAAGTTACGACGAACGTTCTAACTTGCGTCGTTTCATTCCAAACTCATTATCATCAACCATAAATCATATTTAAAGTCTTTAGTATCATATATATACTATGATATACACAAATATACCAAAGGTGTACACTTTCCGATAACGTCCGAAATTATTTTCTAACACCAACTCAATTCCTTAATCAATCCTTTACAACATAATGACCACAACAACACATCATTCAAGCTAAATAAGATCAATTTCTTATGCCTTAAACCTTATAAAACCCACGGCCAAACACACTCTTTTTGCACACACACGCCATGCACAAACACAACACCATTCCAAAATCTTCATGCCAATTCAATCACTAACACATATGTATCCATTTCATAGCATTAAAACATAAAGATCTTACCTTTTTCTTGAATTTCCGATTTGCCGCAAACGAGCACCTTACGCCAATCTAATTATACCCCGTTGAAGAGGGGCTCGAGTACTTCATAATATGTTAAGGACAAGAATTCTTGGATCACCACAAAGGCTAGCAATTTTTTTTTCTCCCCTTGCTCACTCTCGGCCGAGAACCATTCTATGGGTGTTCTTCAATTTTTTGTGACTTGTTCTTGATAACTATCAAGTATCCTCAATATATATCCACATTTAGATCATGTGCATAGCACATGATCATTAAAAAGGGCTTGGGCCTATCAAACATGGCCGGCCACCCCTTAAATCTTGGGCCCAATTTCTTTGTTTAATTTCTTGGCCCAATTCATAAACGTTCCGTTTTGTAATTCCCGAAACTAATTTCCAAAATTCCAAATTTACCCTCGGCCTTCCCCGAGGCCTTGACATTAATAATTCCAGCACCAACATAGTCATACTCACCAAAATCAAAATATGTCCTCCACACACACAAGTCTTATTTATTTCTTGATTTCCCGTTATACGAAAATACGGGACATAACATTCTCCCCCCTTTAGGAACATTCGTCCTCGAATGTTGAATCGACCTCATGGGTGTCGTACTACTCCGGGAGGGTTCTCTTGATGGTTGTCCTTTATTGATTTCTCCGACATGGCTCCTTTACAAATACTTGGGGTAGATTTTTCACATCACTGACCCAAATACCTCCATAATACATTTTCTCATACTTTACGTAATCACCGAACTCTGCACTATATTCTTGTAAGGGACGGACGCTTCCCAGACATCATCGTCAATATCATCTTCTTTTCACACTCCTGAGTTTCCTTACCACATCGTCGTAATCTCACTTTACTTCATATCAGACACTTCATGCCCAACAGATTCAGAACTAAAACCGAACGGATTCATAATCGGAAGCAGACATACTCAACTATGGCGGTTGGATTCGTAGTCAACATCGAAGGTACGGAAGCATATCAGACACATCTGAGATCGGAATCAGACGTATAAAGGCGTATCAAACGAACTCGTAGGCAGAATCAGACACACTAAGATATACCAAACAGATTCACAATCAAAGCCAGTCGTACCGAATCATATCGAACAAACCCGAATTCAGAAGCAAACATACAGAGTGGTTTCATACCGAATCGTGATCAGACAAACCGAAGGGTATCAAACACACACGCGGTCAAAATCAAACGCATCGAAGCATATCAGACGGATTTATATCCAGAGTCAGACCCACAGAGGTGCGCCAGACAGAAACGGATTCAGAATCAAACGCACAAAAGGTTCATCGGACGGGAACCTAGTCGAACGCAGAAGTACAGAGGTGTACTAGGTAGAGCCTCATCGGAATCGGAAGTGCAGAAGCACCACAGATGGGATGTCAATTTAGAATCAAATCATTCATATTAAAGCTCCAATAATTCATGAGAATGCCCCTTGATTTGCAAACTCATTCACCACGCAGCAGCAAGAGGTCCTGAATCAAATAGAGCAAGCAAGTCCGTATTCTGATCCATACCCCTCGGTGAAAAAAACGGTAATACACACTGAGGAATTCCTACCAGCGGACTCCCCTGTTCTCCGATCGGGAAGAATCG